>NW_022639719.1:262352-271707 GCF_010583005.1 Odontomachus brunneus
TCTTTCTTTCTTTCTTTCTTTCTTCCTTTCTTTTCCTCTCCCTCTTTCTTTCTTTCCCTTTCTCTCTCTCTCTCTGCAATTATATTTCTTTATTCTCCCCTTATTATTATTATTATTATTATTCAATTAATATTATATTAAATATTATAATTCATTTTTTATTTCACTGATACTTAAAACTTTCAAGTCATACATATTACAAGGCTCGTCAAATAATTTATTTCCCATTCACAATAAAATATAATATAAAATTACTTCATTTTTACACTATATTACTACACTAATAAATAACTTCCTCTCGATGCACGGTTCTCTACCAGCCCAGGCTATTGTCGGTGTATGCAGGCAGGCCTAAAACAAAAACGAGAACATAACGTTTTTTGTGTCTGAGCGGTCATGAAGGACGTTACACATCCAATGCAAGGTGGAAGTTCAACGCCACATATACTACTGCGGTATGCACTCTCACGTATCCATCGTGAGAGGCGGGTATTCTACTTATCTAAACAATGTAGGGCGAAGCCACTGTATGCAAATGCATGAAACTGGAGTCGAAAATGTCGGCTTCAACCAAATAACCAAACTCCTAGTTAACACCACTAACATCCGTGAGTTGATAATGGCAGGAACAGTAAATGCTGACGGAAAATGTACAGAAGGAAAGTATAACGACCCATACGGCAACTTCGACGACGTAGTCGTAATGGCCATTGCAAAAATCACACTGAAATCATCATACGTACCAGTACACCTAAACAGCGGAAAGATCCAGTTGAAGTCCGGAACCACTTGCGAGTTAAAAGAAGGACGCTGTGTTGACCCCGATGACGGACACACCTACTGGAACGCCATACCCAGAGCCACCTGCGACTTCCATTCATACGACGACCTATACGATGGATTCGCAAAGAAAATAAAAGAAGGTACCACACAAACAACCTCACCCACCGTTTACTCCTTCATTTCCCGTGACATTACCTTTGCCCTTATGACTACAAAAGAAACCCCAATTTGCGGTTATATATTACAGCGCACAGAACATCCTAAATTTTTCATTGTAGAAACGACAAAAGGGAACGAACCGAAACCCCGAGGTGACATTTCCGTCGACAATCTGGACATTTTCAACTATTGTAACGTCCCAGCCCCAAAAATCTCTAAATTTTCACGCCGCTAGATATTGCATTAACCTGAGGCCGATTTATGCTAAACTGAGAAGTAGACTATAAGATATTTTATTTCAGCAGCAAATCCTACTATTTCAATCGTCAGAGACGGCTTAAACTAAAATTACATAACAACCAGGTGGCAGCAGTCCTCCAGTAGACTTTTACCCGTTAAAGGAAATGTAAATCATCACTTAATCATTAACCGATGGAAAGCCATACGTGACGAACAGAATAGTAGAAGTATATTTTGTAACGAACTATATAGGAGCATACACCACCGCTGTTAGAGTTAAGAGACCGCAACTTTTGTACGCACATATAGCATAAGAATATTCGCGAGACGAACTCGCTTAGGTACGAACGTTCGACGTGACATCATCGCGACGCTATGCATCACGCCACCGAGAACGGCGTCCGGTCCCCCGAGCTTATCGGAGAGATAAGCCGAGGCGTAGAGACTTCCCTTTGCAACCAGCCGACTCGAGACCACCGTGCCTCTACGGAATTCGGCGCTGCGGCCCGACCGCCGTCGGAAACCGTCGGAACCGTACGAAGCCCCGGCTGGAGCCCTATAAAAGGCGCGCTCCCGGCGCGCTCCCCGCTTTTGTTCGAGAATTTTCAACGTGTTCACATCGACTCGTCAGCGCAGACAGCTAGCTGTTCGAGACTCTCCCCGAGTGCCACACGTTAGCGTAGGAGCGCTTCCCCGTTCGAGGACATCATACATTCTCGTTATATTATTCAAGTCTACGTTCGCGCAGCTGCGTGAACATTTTATCGGGAGTTCTATTTTATTGAAGCCAGCGAGCTCTACTTATCCCGAGATTCTCTACTACCGACCTGCGTGCGAAACTGTAGCGACAGCGTACCTAGGCGAATTCAATCACGCCCAGCGGATCCCTACAATAAGCGATCGTAAGTCTAATACTCCCCTTTTATTCTCGAACACTAGACCGGTAGGCTCCGAGCGACCATCTATCGTTATACTATTATTTTTCTCAATACACTTATTACTCTAATTTCTATATTGTCATATCTTTCGTATTATCGTATATTCTATATTACTGCATATTGTATTATTGCATTACTACTCTGATTTTTATGTCGATACTCATTCCATATTGTCAATTGTTCTATATTTCTACATATTATTCTTAATACAATTTTTATTCTAATTCTTATATTGTCATATATTACCTATTGTCATTCACTTTATATTGTCATACATTCTATATTCTTGTACATCATATTAACCAGCTTAAACGCCGTTATTGTACTCGCTCTCAATTAAATTACGATTATCATATTACTGCTCTCTTTTTAAGAACGATCTATATCCAATACATCCTTTACACTCTGGCAAACCTTATATACATTCTTTGGTCTCGACGCTTCACTGGCACATGCGTCAGTCGTAAGCCATACGCTTTTACACACATTCCTGCAGAGCTGCGGTGTACTTGTGACACCATATTACTGCTTGTGTACCGGGTAGCGTTAATCGCTCTTAGTCACATTCTTCTTGCTTTCTAAGTCTGAGCTCTGACAGTTTCGGTAGCATCTCACGAACGCTCCGGAGCTTAATTAATCACAGCGAATTGCGGAGTACCGCGTGAAGGCCTCCTGACTGACAAGTCGGTTGAGACCCGATCGAGACTTCGACAGATCCATTGCAACCAGGATCTTATTATACAAATCTCGAGAGACCAGAGACAATATCACTGATTTCACCCATACCTTACCTTCTTAATCGTTCTTACTGAGGTTTCCAATTAAAATCAAATCAAGTACAGCGTAGAACATTTTATTCAATATATTAGATGCCGAAGAGATGCGGCAAGAGGTATAGAGAGCGACTACGCAGGTGGATATCTCGCACCGCGGAACAGCGAACGCCTGTCTCCGTCGTGCCTAATTCTCCAAACCCTACGGAACGAGGGTATTTCATTATAAATTCAAACAATTATTATATCGAGGTTCGCGCCTCATTAAAACCATTATCGTCAGGGCCCGTCGCACCGACCGCGCCCATTATTAAAGAAAAACCTACATATATTGAATTAAAGCCAAGGGACCAGCAGGTTCCGAATCTGAATTTAGATTTACATCCAAATTTAACTAGTAGCGAGCAAGCAGTAGTTGACGCGCTAGTGAGTGTACTGACAGACAACGAATAAAACACGTTTCAAATATTAAATCCATTTCATTCTTCGAGAATCGCATTCTACAATCCAATATTATTCAAGATACATCCTTTTAGTATTTTTCCTCGATTTCCATTATTTAGTAGACGTTCCATTTATGCCAAACCACGCCCTCAAGGCATTTAGTCTGCATTATTAGCATTTTCTGTACAATTTCAGAATCTTATATTTTTCTTGTTTTCAATTCTTTATTTCCTATTTCATTTGCATACATCAATCAGAATCACTTTACATTACATTTCTGTTCTACTACTTATTACAATTTAACTATTTTTCATAGAAAGTTATTACTTTCAAGTCATTCCACTCTCATTACACATAAACGCACACTTAAATAACTTCCTCTCGATGCACCGCTCTCTACCAGCCCTGGCTATTGTCGGTGAACGCAGGCAGGCCTAAAACAAAAGAGAGCAAACTTTTCTTGTGTCTGAGTGGTCGCAAGGGACGTTACAATAAATTTGGTGGCAGCGCGGTAGGATTGGTTTAGGTGACACCGTTAGGAAGCATTAAAATACACGAAACAATTTTACACAAAATGGCAACTAGAAGCTCACGATCAAATTCAAATAAATCTTTGCCTGAAGCTACAGCAGAACTCACTATGGACGAATCAGAGAACGTTAAAAGTAGGTTAGAAAGACTAGAAAAATTAGAAGAAAAAGAAAGAGAAATCCGCGAAATGACAGAAACCTTACGGAAAGAGAAGGAGGCATACAGTAGAAATCTTTTGAACACTCAGAATACTCAAGCCATAATGGCAGACCTTTTCAAAGAAATCCAAACATTTAAACCATTAATTAATCAAGTTAATATTCTGCAAGAGCAAGTTACTTCATTACAAAATAACCCACAACCACGAACTTCCACACAACAATTTACACGCGAAGAACAAATTAATTCCCCCATTACCCCCATGACTCCCGTGAAATCCCCTAATTTCCTTGAATCATCTCCCATTCGTTTAAAAGACATCGTCGACACAATTCCCAAATACGACGGACAACGGATGTCCGTATTCCAATTTAGCAAATTATTCGAACGCGCATTAAATTTAATTCCGCCTCATCAGGAACCTTTTTTAATTCAATTAGTACTCAACAAATTAGTCGGACATGCGTATACTGCCATCGAAGGAACACACTTTAACACAATCGCCGCTTTAACACGAAAGTTGAAACAAATTTTTGGACCGAATAAATCATTAAATCAGTATAAAGGAGAACTTGGTAACGCTTATATGAAACCTAACGAAAGCATTTTTGATTACATTGGCCGCATTAAAGAATTACGTACAGCCATAATGGACGGAGAACTCGAATTCCATAATAGACTTGACGATTATACGATGGACAGCATCGATTTTGATGTTTTAGAAAGTATTATAAATGGCCTACCCTCAGAATTATTAATCCGCGTTAAAATAGAAGGCTACAACAATTTAGACGAAGTATTTATGAAGGCGATACAGATGTCTAAAACTTTAGAGACCGAAACGCAACGACGCAAAGCCTCTTTCACTAGATCTTATTCCCCTGTACCTTTAGCTAGACAGGACGCTCCTTCAACTCCCCGTGGAACTCATCCGCAATTGCAAATTGATCCTAACCAACCCCGAAGCATCCTGCAGAGACCCTCTGCACCTTTCATTAAACCCCTCGTCCCCGGACAACCTGGTCCCAATGCCCCTTTTGGAAAATTTTGTTGATATTGCAAAACCGAGGGACATCTTGTAAATGATTGCATCAAATTAAAATATAGAAATTCGTATCCGCGACAACAAGCCGCTCCTTTAGCTCGGGACACCGCAACTCAAAATATAGAGTCGGGAAACGAGACACGCGCTCCGGTAACGAGCGACGTCCGCCGGGACGCGACGGAAAAAACGGGACGTCCAATTGTAAAATTTCAGGAGACAAGCGAGCCAGTCCAGTGAAAACCCCGATTAAAATAAGTGCTCCAAACGTAATCTTGTCTTCCGAAGACTTAAAAGGAGCCTACATCTTTATGGTCGATTCAGGGTCCGATGTTAATTTAATAAGGAGGCAATGCCTCAACGATAACGCGAAAATCGACAAAAACGACGAAATGATACTACAAGGTATTTCACCGGAACCCATTCGCACCTTAGGCTCTACACTCATTAATTTGGTCGGGAAGCAAGCCAAATTTCACATTTTGCCCGAGAATTTTGTATTCAAACAGCATGGTGTCTTAGGCACAGCATTTTTTACACAGCATGACGCGACTATCAATTATAAGAAAAAATCAATTTCCTGCGGTACAGTACATATTCCGTTCGCCGAGGCAGAACTTATAGAAATCAAACCGCGTACCGCGACACCCTTTTGCGTCATAATCACTAACCCCGAAAAATCTCAAGGATATCTCCCACGTCTAGAATCTAAAGACGGCATATTTTTAGGTGACGCTGTAGTCACCAATTGCGAAGGCAAGGCATACTTACCAATTTTCAATACTACTTCAGAGGTGATCGATGCTATAATCCCCCATGTCGAATTACTCGATTTCGACGTTTTGGATACACAGGTGGTCCCTGGCCGAGGTCAGGAAGAGCCATGTGTTGGTACCGCGACCCGAGGGCTTGCAGGTATCCACGGTCCGTTCTCCCTCCCCTTAAACTCTGAATTAATCGATCATACTCGTGAAGGTTTCCTTAATTCTATTTTTCCGGACACCCTTAATAGTTGCGACCGAGGGCCCGCGACTGTCTGTGGTGCTGTTGAGACCCGAGGGATCTCGACGGCCTATGGTCCTTTTGATTCTATTTCCAATTCAAGCTCTTACTCTCCAGCGTCGAGAGAAGTAGAAATTTTAAAATCATTACGCCTTGACCATTTGAACGATGAAGAGAGAAAACATGTAAAATCTTTAATCTTTGAGAATGCAGATAGATTCTATTTATCTAATCAACAATTAGACATTACAAATTCTGCTGAACACTCAATTCCCACGGTAAATAAGGTACCAATTCATGTCAAGCAATTCAGATTTTCCCCGATATATAAAGAAGAAGTAGACAGACAGGTCAACGATTTATTAAAGAAAGACATTATACAAATTTCAAATTCACCATACAATTCACATCTTTGGATAGTACCAAAGGAAGCGGACTCGCACGGAAACAGAAGATGGAGAATGGTGATAGACTACCGACTATTAAATGAAAAGACTATAGGCGGTGCATACCCGTTACCTAACATTACGGACATTCTAGATCAATTGAGTAACGCGAAATACTTTTCCGTACTAGATTTCGCGTCCGGTTTTCACCAAATCCCGATGTCGCAGAAAGACGCGCCTAAAACTGCTTTTAGTACCTCCTATGGGCACTATGAATTTAAGAGAATGCCATTTGGACTCAAAAACGCGCCGCCAACTTTTCAACGGTTAATGGACAATGTATTATCAGGCCTACAAGGCAACGAACTTTTCGTATATATGGACGATATTGTAATTTACGCTCGATCTTTAGAGGAGCATCATATTAAATTCAAGAGATTAATGAAAAGATTAAGAGAAGCAAACCTAATGCTACAACCTGACAAGTGTGAGTTTTTGAGACACGAAGTGATATATTTAGGTCACATTATTAGTTCAGACGGAGTAAAACCCGACCCTTCAAAAATTAAATCGATACAAGAATTTCCAACACCTAAAACGGCCAAGAATATTAAAGAATTTCTAGGACTCGCCGGATACTACCGACGTTTCATTTCTAACTTTTCCAAGATAGCTAAACCTCTAACGGACTTATTAAAAAAAGATAAGCAATTTTTATGGAGTGCACAACAAAACACAGCTTTCGAAACATTACGAAATTACTTAATTACAGAACCGCTTCTACAATATCCCGATTTTTCACGATCTTTTAATTTAACGACAGATGCGTCAGGATACGCTACAGGCGGAGTTTTAAGTCAAGGTCCTATGGGAAAGGATCTCCCTATCGCTTACACTTCCCGTGTTTTAAATCAAGCAGAGCAGAATTATTCTACAATCGAGAAAGAATGCCTGGCCATCGTCTACTGCATAAATCATTTTAGACCCTACCTGTATGTTAGAAAATTTATAATTGTCACGGATCATAAACCCCTCGTGTGGTTAAATTCTATAAAAGATCCTTCATCGCGCCTATGGAAATGGCGTACCAAATTGTCAGAATATGAGTTCGAAATCCAGTATAAAAAAGGGACCCTCAACAGCAACGCAGATGCGTTATCGCGAAATCCTCCGATTGCCTCGAGCAATCCTCTTTCTACTTCAGATCCCTTTACTTCAAATGAATCCTCTAACAAATCCCTATTTTTTTACCAAACCGCACCTAGCAGATTACGCTGTAGCGACACTCGCGATAGTTCACACATTCCGTCACAACCTTCACAAAATCAACCTTTAATTGCAAGCTTAGATGACAATGCTTTATCCTCGCCTCCCGCGGACGCGGAGCAAACATTCATATTCCCTCCTACAAACATTCAAAGTTCCCCAAATATTAATGATGAAGAACCTGCCGCAGAAATCGAAATACCTTACGTGTAACGTCCCGTTTGGTCGCTCAGATTAACGAAACGTTTGCTCTCTCTTTCTTTTAGACCTACCTGCATACACCGGCAATAGTCTGGGGAGGTGGAGAGCTGTGCACCGAGAGGAAGTTTCAAGCGAGTGTAGTGTTGTGCAAAAAATAATGTAATGATAACTGTGATAAACGATGAATGTATGAACTGAATAAAAATGAATTTATATATTTACTACGTGCTTTATTCGTCCTTTAATAATCAATAAAGAAATAATTAATATATTGAAGATTTATTCATTTAACTCAATAATGTAAAAGTTAATGAAAAACAAAAGTCCATAAGAACGATCGAAATAGGTTTTGATTTATGGGTAGAGATTATTGAGATGGTAAATTCAGTTTGGGTTTAGTGTATTTTTAATAAGGCTCAACAATTAAGGAGCTCTGTCAGAGTCTCGTTCAGAAATCCCACGCTTAGGAAATCCTCATCACGCGCTACTCTGCAATACGCTGTACCTTAATTAAGCTCCGGAGCATACGAGACGCTGCCGAAACTGTCAGAGCTCTGTACTATAAGCAAAGAATCTGCCAGGAGCAGTTAAGCTACCTGAAGCAGAGATAGAAAGAGAAAGAAACGCTATTACGATGGCGTATATGGTAGACACTAGGACTACCGCAGCTCTGCAGTAATGTGTATATATGTATGTACGTGAGTAGGTTAGGGATGGAAAATAATAGATCGTCCTTAGAGAGTACAAAATTATACTAAATGGATTAGGTAGAAAGGAGCTTGAATCATTTGACTATAGAATTTGAATATAATATCAATATAGATATTTTATCTTAAAGTGTAGTATAATAATGTAGTGTGATATATAAAATTGTAGTGTATAATAGGTCTTCGTGAGACAGTTCGGTCTGAGAAGCCTAGAGACCAAAGGATATAAGCGAGGTAAGGCTGGATAGGAATGAGTAAAGTCGCCCTTAAAGAGAATATGTTGTAACTTGATATGGGAGATGAGAGCGAATACTAAAGAGGTGCTGAGACTGGTATTTACGCTAGAATAGTTCTACAGAATTAAATATTCAAAGGCTAAGTGTTGCCAAGTGATTATAATAATCGTAAGACTAAGATAAAATGTAGTATGTATTGACGGTAATAAATCTCTTATAGTTTATTGTGTGAATACTCTAAATGCTAGGGTGTGTGTGTGTGAAGTAAACTTACGATTGTTTATCGCAGTAATGTGTCGATATAATAGTAACTCGCCAGGTCACGCTCGTATGGCTCACGGTGTTGGCTGGCTGTCAGTAGAAGGGCCCGGATGATCACCTTAATGTATCAGGCGATGGGCGCTTTGGAAATTGCAGATCTCGGAGTCGTCCCCGATGTAAAGTCGTAACTTGTGTATTTGTGTATACGATCTCCCGAACAAATGCCT
>NW_022639719.1:271717-271926 GCF_010583005.1 Odontomachus brunneus
ACAGCCGTACACCGTGTGTAGGGCATATCCGTGAATGGCAGTATCTATAATAATTTTGATTACTCTGATTATTATGAAAATTCTGAGTACTCCTGCTGTTGCTGAACCAAATGTAACAAAGCCGCCCCAGAGTCTAGAGGCTGTGCTCTGGGCGATTTTATTGAGAGTATCTTCGTCCATTAGGTTATACATGGAAATGGTGCCGTCAC
>NW_022639719.1:273326-274148 GCF_010583005.1 Odontomachus brunneus
TCACGGTGTTGGCTGGCTGTCAGTAGAAGGGCCCGGATGATCACCTTAATGTATCAGGCGATGGGCGCTTTGGAAATTGCAGATCTCGGAGTCGTCCCCGATGTAAAGTCGTAACTTGTGTATTTGTGTATACGATCTCCCGAACAAATGCCTTTTTGCAACGGGGCGGTAAGAGAAATTAGTACAAAGGTTGAAGTGTATTTTGAGTGTGTGTGTGTTGAGTTCGGCAGATGAACGAGTGCAAGATGTGTAAGACTATGTGTAGAAGTGCACTACGTCGAAGATTACGTTGAGATTATTGAAAGAATATTGCGGAACTGCTAAAAATTATGTGACGAACTGCTCGGGCGCTCCGGGGGCCTGGCTTTTATAGGGCCTCTGGCTAAGCTTCGCTCGGTTTCGGCGGCTTCCGACTGCGGTCGGGCTGCAGCGCCGAATTTAAGAATGGCATGGTGGTCCCGAGTCGGTCTTTTCCAAAGGGATTCCACCGCTCTTCAGCTTCTCGGTACCGCGTGCGGGTGGCGGGATGACGTGATGTACGGTGGCGTGATACATAGCGACGCGATGATATCATGCTGAACGCGTTTGTTCGTGTCCTAGCGAGTTCGCTATGCGAATATTCTATATTATTTGAGTTTCCTACCAATTCCTTCGTCATGTATGGCCTTTTGAGTGATTATATGAATACTTCATTTCTATAATAGTCTGATTTTATCCTTGGCCGTTTTTGACGAGTGAATTAGTAAGATTCCTTGTTTCTAAATACAATAAAACTTATATTAACTAATTAGAGTATATTCTATGGGAGCTCATGATATCGTG
>NW_022639719.1:274158-274873 GCF_010583005.1 Odontomachus brunneus
CCGCATATGTTTCTCTACGTAGACAAATTTTGAATTTACATAGCTAAAGATGTCAAGGTTGTTTACAGAGATGTCATTTCGGTGTTTTGGTTCATTTCCTTTTGATGTTTCCACGATGAATAATTTTGGATGTTCTGTTCGTTGCAGTGTATAGCCGCAGAGTGGGATCTCCTTAGTTGTCATGAGAGCGAAGGTGATGTCTTGGGTGACGAGTGAAAAGACGACGGGAGAATTATGTCGTGCGGTGTCGTCTCTAATTTTTTTCGCAAATCCTTCATATAAGACATCGTAACCATGGAAGTCGCACGTTGTTACTGGTACGGTGTTCCAAAAAGTGTAGCCATCATCAGGGTCGACGCATCATCCTTCTTTTAAATCGCATGTTGTTCCAGATTTTAAATGGATTTTTCCACTGTTCAGATGTACGGGTACATATGATGATTTTAATGTAATTTTTGCAATGGCCGTGACGACAACGTTATCCCAGTCGCCGTAAGGGTCATTATATTTCCCTTCGGTACATTTACCGTCGACAGTTAGGGTTCCTGCCATTATCAGGTTACGGACGTTGGTTGTATTAATTAGGAGTTTATCGACGCGATTGAGACCGATATTGGCTGCTCCGGTCTTATGCATCTGCAGGCAATGATTTCGTCCTATGTCGTCTATGTAGCTGGAGTATCCGCCTCTTACGATGGATATGTGGGAATGCATT
>NW_022639719.1:275065-275725 GCF_010583005.1 Odontomachus brunneus
TAGGCGAGAGAGTCACCAGCAAGATGCCGATGAGTAGCATGTTGTTGCTGACTCCTGTGAACCAAATAGTATTAGCGTGACTTATTCTAGATTTTTAGTACTGTGTTAAAGCTAATATAAGAGTATATTAATAATATATTAATATAAGAGTATTGTTTATATTTGTTATTATATATGTTTCTTATATATATATATATATATATTGTTATATATATTTTTTTTTATTTTTATTTTGTTATTATTATTTTTTTTCCTTTTTTTATTATTATTATTATTATTATGCCCCTTGTAGTCGGGGGTTAGCAGTGAATTAGGAAGTTATTGACTAGATTTCACTCGTCCTGCACCGGAAGGTGAGGAAAAACTCGAGCGATTATATGAATATTATATATTGTTCATTATTGAATACATAGAATACATAGAATATAATGTCGTGGATTATAGTGACGTTAACATCGAAGTGACGTTTTACAATTATTGAGTTATTGGGTCCCTTTATGTGTATAACAATCATGAATAGTATTGTAATAACGCATCGTTGTAAATAAAATAATTATAGCTTGAATTAGATTATATATGAAGTATAACGATATGTTTAAGTATAATATGTAAAGTAGTAATGTGAAATTGTGAGGTTTTACGGGTCTTCGTTATCTAACA
>NW_022639719.1:276121-276287 GCF_010583005.1 Odontomachus brunneus
ATCTAACAGATGGGTATTGATTTCTTGCGATTCCTCATCTGTCCAAATGGACAGTTCGATTATTTCTTCTTTTTTGTGATCGTAAATAAAATTGCTTATATTTGCGGGATCTATTCCCATGTGAATTTTGATTTCGGAAATTGCTTCTATATAAGCCGAATAGCAA
>NW_022639719.1:276494-276737 GCF_010583005.1 Odontomachus brunneus
GGATGTAGGGTGCGGGTCTTTTGTGTCTGCACTTTCTGGAATGTGGAATTTTACAATACGATTAGTGAAATGATTATAAAGCATGGAAGTTATTTTGTTTGTTCGGTATCCTTTAGTGTTGAGTGTGTCGAAGACTTGTTTATATCTGTGGAAACAGGGAAGACAGAGTACTATAGGCTCGACTACAGCTAGTGCGCGATTACAAAGTAAGCAATAGGCTTGTTCTATTTCTCCAAGTGCAAA
>NW_022639719.1:276747-276982 GCF_010583005.1 Odontomachus brunneus
TAGGATGTGTGTGTTTCCCTTATTAGTTGCGGGTAAAGGTTCTACTATGTCTAATGAGATTTTATCAAAAGCAACTCCTGGTGTGTCCGTAATGATCATAGGTTGTTTTATTTTTATTCGTGTGAATTTTTTTAATTGGCATTCCCTACATTGTTGCATAAATTTCTGAATATCTCTTTTCATGTTTGGCCATGAGAAATTTGTCTTTAATCTATTATAGGTTTTCGTAACTCCC
>NW_022639719.1:276992-277167 GCF_010583005.1 Odontomachus brunneus
TCCATGAAATTTCCCGTATTTTAGTCCGGGTGGGCAAAATTTTCGTATATAGCATTTTATACATAGAGCCCCTGGTTGGGTTTGATATTTATATCCAGCTAGTATGACGCATTTTACGCTCATCATACTAGGGTATTGTGCTAATATTTCATTGAGCTTACTCATCTTGAATTAT
>NW_022639719.1:277275-279266 GCF_010583005.1 Odontomachus brunneus
TGACGCATTTTACGCTCATCATACTAGGGTATTGTGCTAATATTTCATCGAGCTTATTCATCTTGAATTATAGAAATGTTGTTAGTTAGTGAAAAGTGTAATGTTGGGTTTTCAAAGAATGTTAGTGTAATGTTAGTGCGATTAAGAATATGAAGTTAGCATAGGAGTAAATGTGTGGAGATATATTTGAAGCCTTCCGTCCGTAAGCACCTTGATTTATTGACGTTAAGTGAAATGCGGACGGTCTCCACGGGCTGTGGTCTAAAAATCAGCAACACCCTGAAACAGAGGTGTCGATTAGTTTTGTTCATCCTGGTTCTATATGTGAAAGCTTTAACTTGTCCATGTGTACTGTGCGTGTTCTCCTTCCATATTGTATAGTGATATTATTATTTGGTAATATTTCTAAAACTTTGTATGGTCCTGTATACTGATCTGGGAATTTTCCTTTAACGGGTTCTTTTAATAAAAATACGAAGTCTCCTTCCTTAAAATTTGCGGGGTTAATGCGCTTATCGTAGTAATGTTTATTTCTTTCCTTGGATTTAATTAGATTTTGTCTGGCTTCTTCTTGTGTTTCCTGTAAGCGCTGGAATAATTCGGAAAGGTATTCTTGGTATGTTGGTTCTAAATTTTCTTCAAGTAGTCTTTGTGAAGAGGGAAGACGAGGTATTCGTCCGTAAATTAATTGAAAAGGGGTGTAATGGGTGCTTTCGTGTACGCTAGTGTTGTAAGAGAACATGGCTAGACTTAAGTAATCGTCCCAATTATTTTCTTTTGTGATTTGCGTTTTCAAATATTCTATTAATGAATGATGTGATCTTTCGATTGAGCCTTGAGACTGAGGATGGTAGGCTGTGGTTTTATATTGCTTAATGCCAAATTTTCTTGAGAGATTTCTCATTAAAGAAGTTAGAAAATTGGAACCTTGGTCAGTTAAGAGAGCCTTGGGAGCTCCGTAGATGCAAATAAAATCTTTAGTGAAGGCATCGGCTATTGCCAACGAATTTACTTCCTTCAGAGGAATTGCTACCGAATATTTCGTGAGTAAATCTTGAATTGTTAGGATGTGTGTGTTTCCCTTATTAGTTGCGGGTAAAGGTTCTACTATGTCTAATGAGATTTTATCAAAAGCAACTCCTGGTGTGTCCGTAATGATCATAGGTTGTTTTATTTTTATTCGTGTGAATTTTTTTAATTGGCATTCCCTACATTGTTGCATAAATTTCTGAATATCTCTTTTCATGTTTGGCCATGAGAAATTTGTCTTTAATCTATTATAGGTTTTCGTAACTCCCTTGTGTCCGCCTATTGCAGACGAGTGATTTTCTTCTATAAGCATTTGTCTATTTTCCTCTCTGGGAATTTGTATCAGTCCTTTACAAATTGTTATATTAATATCTTTATCCTCGAAATGTTTTATGAATTGCTTTTGAATGTAGCTCGAGGGAATATCATCAAAACGGTCTGTCTTACGCATGCTAAATGATTTAAGGTTTATTTCTCCCGTTACATCTAGGAGAGATTTAATGCAATTTTTTATATTGTCCGAATCTACAATTGTTTGGTTATCTACTTTAATTGGAAGTGATATTAGAACTTTAGTGCCAAAAGCATTTACTTTTGCTCTTTCTAAATTAATGTTTTCGTATCTTGGAAGACGTTCGGCTTGCTGGTGTTCTTTTGCACCATTATCGTATGGGGTTCCGTCTAGAGTTATAAATATTACTTGGTTGTCGTTGCGTGAAAGAAGTGGTTCGCGGGTTTCGTTAATTTTAAGGAGTGGTTGTGGTCGTGGCATATTGATTGGTACGGAATTTGATTCAAAAATTTCTTCGTCATCGCTACTTTCTGTTTCATCCATTATTTCTTGATCTGACTGTTCATCTTCTAAATTTGAAAATATATTGTCCCATTCTATATTTCGAGTTTCTGGTTGGAGTACATTATTAGTGTCACTATTACTATCGTTGTAAGGTATTACTATTTCC
>NW_022639719.1:279276-279477 GCF_010583005.1 Odontomachus brunneus
ATTCTATATGTGAAAGCTTTAACTTGTCCATGTGCACTGTGCGTGTTCTCCTTCCATATTGTATAGTAATATTATTGTTTGGCAATATTTCTAAAACTTTGTATGGTCCTGTTTATTGGTCTGGGAATTTTCCTTTAACGGGTTCTTTTAGTAAAAATACGAAATCTCCTTCCTTAAAATTTGCGGGGTTAATGCGCTTAT
>NW_022639719.1:279487-281723 GCF_010583005.1 Odontomachus brunneus
TGTTTGGTAAGGGTCTTATCGCGGGGCGCGAACTATCGCGAGAGTCACTACAGCGCGGTTTGCTGGGTGCAGTTTGGTAAGAAAATAAAGATTCATTTGAGGATTCATTAGGGATGAAAGGGTTTTGAATAGAAAGGGGATTGCTTGCGGCAACTGGAGGATTCCTCGACAAAGCGTCTGCATTACTATTAAGAGTTCCTTTTTTATATTGGATTTCGAATTCATATTCCGATAGTTTAGTGCGCCACTTCCACAGTCGGGAAGATGGGTCCTTAATTGAATTGAGCCATACTAAAGGTTTATGGTCGGTAATAATTGTAAATTTTCTTCCGTATAAATATGGTCTAAAATAATTAGTACAATATACAATAGCCAAACATTCTTTTTCTATCGTAGAATAATTTTGTTCTGCCCAGTTCAGAATTCTTGAAGTGTACGCGATCGGAAGATCTTTTCCGACCGGTCCTTGACTTAAAACTCCGCCTATGGCGAATCCTGACGCGTCTGTCGTTAAGTTAAAGGGTCGTGAGAAGTCGGGGTATTGTAACAGAGGTTCCGTAATTAAATAATTTCTCAGAGTTTCGAAAGCTTGTGCTTGTTGTTCTCCCCAATCGAATTGTCTATCTTTCTTTAATAAATCAGTTAAGGGTTTGGCTATTTTGGAAAAGTTGGAAATAAAACGTCTATAATATCCGGAAAGTCCTAAAAATTCTTTAATGTTTTTCTGAGTTTTTGGTGTAGGAAATTCCTTGATGGATTTGATTTTTGATGGATCTGGTTTAACACCGTCTGAACTTATTATATGCCCAAGGTAAGCTACTTCGTGACGTAAAAATTCACATTTATCAGGTTGTAAGGTTAAATTAGCTTCTTTTAATTTTTTCATTAATCTTTAAAATTTTATATTATGTTCCTCCAAAGAACGGGCATAAATTACAATATCGTCCATGTAGACAAAGAGTTCATTGCCTTGAAGACCTGACAGTACATTGTCCATTAATCTTTGAAAAGTGGCTGGCGCGTTCTTAAGTCCGAAGGACATTCTTTTAAATTGATAATGACCATATGGAGTGCTGAACGCAGTTTTAGGAGCGTCCTTAGGGGACATTGGGATTTGATGGAAACCGGATGCAAGATCCAATATGGAAAAGTATTTTGCATTACCTAGCTGGTCTAAAATGTCTGTAATATTCGGAAGGGGATAGGCGTCTCCTATTGTTTTTTCATTTAATAGTCGATAGTCGATTACCATACGCCATCTTTTATTACCATGTGAGACGGCCTTTTTAGGAACGATCCAAAGAGGTGAATTATAGGGGGATCTCGAAAGTTCTATAACATCTTTTTGTAATAAATCGTTGACTTGTTTATCTACTTCTTCTTTATGAATAGGTGGGAACCTACATTGTTTTACATGAATCGGTACCTCATTTGTTGTAGGGATTGAATGTTCAGAAAAGCTGGTAATTTCTAGTCTTTCATTTGGTAAATGGAATCTATCTGAATTTTCATGAATTAAAGCTTTTACGTGTCTCTCTTCTTCACTATTTAAATGCTCAAGGCGCAGCGAATTTAATATTAAATCTTCTCTCGCTGGAGAAGTGGGATTGAAATATGTATTAGTGGCACCACAGGCAGTCACGGGCCCTCGGTCGTGATTGTTCTGTGTGTCTAAGGAAGTAGAAATTGAGGATTCAACGTGAGGGGAAATTGTCTCAAGGACTGAAGGGGAATCAGACGGACCGTGAGTACCGGCAAGCCCTCGGGAAGCGGTACTAACACTGAGATTTTCCTGGCCTCGGTCAGGGATCTCAAGTGTATCCAAAGTTTCAAAGTCGATTAATTCGACATAGGGGACCTCAGCGTTAATTTCCTCAGAAGTTGTATTGACAATTGGAATATATGCTTTGCCTTTATTATTAGAAACTACGGCATTACCTAGATATATGCCGTCCCTAGATTTTAATGATGGAATGTACCCCTGAGTTTTCTCGGGGTTCGTAAAGACTTCGTAAAAGGGCGTGATTGTACGCGGTTTGACATTAATGCATTCTACCTCGGCGAATGGAATACGTACTGAATCACTTGAAATAATTTTTTCTTTATAATTAATGTTTGCATTATGTTGCATAAAAAAGGCGGTGCCTAAAACACCATGTTGCTTAAGCGCGAAATTCTCGGGTAGGATGTAGAATTCTGTTTGTTTCCCGAGTAATTCTAATGAGACAGAGCCTAA
>NW_022639719.1:281789-282015 GCF_010583005.1 Odontomachus brunneus
TTGAGACAACTTTGTCTAATTAAATTGACGTCCGAACCTGAATCAATCATGAATGTATAGGCTTTGCTAAAATTTTTTGATGATAAAATGACGTTAGGTGCGCTTGTTTTAATTTTCACTGGACAGGCTCGTTTGTCCCATGAAATTTTACATTCTGACGGCCCGTCTGTTCCGTTGCGTTCCGGCGGACGTCGCTCTTCTCCGGAGCGCGTATCGCGTTTCCCGA
>NW_022639719.1:282025-282348 GCF_010583005.1 Odontomachus brunneus
CGTAAAGAATTTACTTGTTCTTGAAGGGTGCTGAACTGATTCATTAAGGGTCTGAATGTTGATACTTCTTTGTGTAAATTAACCATTGCGGCTTGCATGCTTTGTGTGTCTATTAGTGTTCTATTGTGTGCGGCTATGTCTTTTCGCACTGTATTTTCCCTTTCATTAATCGCTTCTTCCCTTTCGCGAATTAATTTTTCAATTTCTTCTAGTTGCTCTAAACGCTCCAATCTACTTCTAACGTTTTCTGCTTCTTCCGTAGTCATTTCGGAGACGGATTTATTTGAACTTGACCTTAGGTTTCGAGATGTCATATTAAATTT
>NW_022639719.1:282358-282497 GCF_010583005.1 Odontomachus brunneus
TCCATTATTTAATTGCTCAACGGGTTTAGCTTGTTGTTGTTGTGCCATTGAATTTCTATATTTTAATTTAACACAGTCATTAATTAAATGACCTTCATTTTTACAATATCGGCAAAATTTCCCGGTTGGGGCATTAGGT
>NW_022639719.1:282507-282649 GCF_010583005.1 Odontomachus brunneus
AAATTCGCTGTATTTTTAATTAAGTTTCGGAGCATACGAGACGCTGCCGCAACTGTCAGAGCTCTGTATTATAAGCAAAAGAATCTACCAGGAGCAGTTAAGCTACCTGAAGCAGAGATAGAGAGAGAAAGAAACGCTATTA
>NW_022639719.1:283723-284454 GCF_010583005.1 Odontomachus brunneus
TTTGGAAAGCTCTCGAGATGTGCTATAAGAATATGCAATGAAAAATGGGGTGTTCCATTTAAAAAAATTAATGTGACCTTGACCTGACCTTCGCTACGCAACCCAAGGTCAAACTGATGTGATCAGTAAATACATCTTTTTAAACGCCACAACTTTTGTCTCAAACATTTTTTTGTAAAACTTATATTTTTCCTGATATTCGGGCGTCCCGGTACTTCCCGAACACCCTGTATGTATGTATGTGAGTAGGTTAGGGATGGAAAATAAGAGATCGTCCTTAGAGATTATAAAATTATACTAACTGGATCAGGTAGAAAGGAGCTTGAATCATATGACTATAGAATTTGAATATAATATCAATATATTTTATCTTAAAGTGTGATATAATAATGTAGTGTGATATATATATATATATATTTGTAATGTATAATAGGTCTTTGTTAGACAGTTCAGTCGGAGAAGCCTAGAGACAAAAGGATATACGTGAGGTAAGGCTGGATAAGAATTAGCAAAGTCGCCCTTAAAGAGAATATGTTGTAACTTCATATGGGAAATAAGAGCGAATACTAAAAAGGTGTTGCGACCGGTATTTATGCTAGAATGTTTCTATTATATTGAATATTCAAAGGCTATGTGTTGCCGAGTGATTATAATAATCGTAAGACTAAGATAAAATACAGCATATATTGACAGTAATAAATCTCTTATAGTTTATTGTGTGAATATTCTAG
>NW_022639719.1:284464-284899 GCF_010583005.1 Odontomachus brunneus
GCTCACAATGTTGACTGGCTGTCAGTAGAAGGGCCCGGATGATCACCTTAATGTGGCAGGCGATGGGCTCTTTGGAAATTGTAAATCTCGGAGTCGTCCCCGATGTAAAGTCGTTAACTTGTGTATTTGTGTATACGATCTCCCGAACAAATGCTTTTTAGCAACGGGTCGGTGAGAAAAATTAGTACAAAGGTTGAAGTGTATTTTTAAGTGTATGAGTTGAGTTCGGCAGTTGAACGAGTGCGAGATGTGTAAGACTATGTGTAGAACTGCACTACGTCGAAAATTACGTTTAAGACTTATGAAAAATTTTGCGGAACTGCTCGGGCGCTCCGGGGGCACGGCTTTTATAGGGCCTCCGACGGGGCTTCGTTCGGTTCCGGCGGCTTCCGACGGCGGTCGGGCTGCAGCGCCGAATTTCAGAGTGGCATGGTG
>NW_022639719.1:285129-285812 GCF_010583005.1 Odontomachus brunneus
GGTCGACGCATCGTCCTTCTTTTAAATCGCATGTTGTTCCAGATTTTAAATGGATTTTTCCACTGTTCAGATGTACGGGTACATATGATGATTTTAATGTAATTTTTGCAATGGCCGTGACGACAACGTTATCCCAGTCGCCGTAAGGGTCATTATATTTCCCTCCGGTACATTTACCGTCGACAGTTAGGGATCCTGCCATTATTAGGTTACGGACGTTGGTTGTATTAATTAGGAGTTTATCGACGCGATTGAGACCGATATTGGCTGCTCCGGTCTCATGCATCTGCAGGCAATGATTTCGTCCTATGTCGTCTATGTAGCTGGAGTATCCGCCTCTTACGATGGATATGTGGGAATGCATTCCACAATAATAGATATGGCGCTGCACCTCGATTTTGCACTGGGTGACCTCTGCGTAGTTGTATTCTGATAATTGGAGTAGTTGGACGTAGACGTTCGTGTCGTTGGTTGTTTTAATGTCTAGGTTGCAGTCTCCTGAAATAAAGAGCGAAACAGATGCTATGTTGAGGTGTCGACCTCCGCAATCATATCCCAATAAGGAATTAGTAGGCGAGAGAGTCACCAGCAAGATGCCGATGAGTAGCATGTTGTTGTTGACTCCTGTGAACCAAATAGTATTAGTGTGACTTATTCTAGATTTTTAATACTGTACTAGAGCT
>NW_022639719.1:285822-286791 GCF_010583005.1 Odontomachus brunneus
TTTTTTTTTTGATAACTCAGGGGAAAATGCATTACGCATCCCCCGCAGAAACCCGGGGAGGTCTCCGGGGGTATGTGGGACTCCCCTCCCCCTCTCTACAGGAGAGGAGGAGGTATACCCACTAAAAACCCCTGAGTGTGTCCTTCACCGCGCGGGTTGGGCGACCCCCTGGCATCACCTTTCGGCATTCTTCGTGGGGCCGCCCTGCGCTAGCGCAGATGCGCTCCATGCGCGGTGAGGGGAGGAGCGGGTTACGTACCCGCAACCTCCCACTCACCATTCAAGCAGTCCTTGGTAATTGCGCGGCGAGAGGCGGAACACGACCTCTCGCCGCACCCCTCCCGTTGGTTTTGGGGGGGGGGTTGGGGTTGCCGACGGTAGGTATCCCCGCCTACCGCCGCCCCCCCCCGGAGCCCACTCTATCACCCATTGAGGGGCGAGTGAAGGGACGCCCCAGGACGCGCCTCCGAGATCGGAGAGCGCGATCCAAGCGTCCCCGCCCGACCCTCCGTGGGTGGGTGGACTCCGACCACTTCCGGAGTTACGCCGGTTTGGCCCATCGTGACGGCGGGCGGCCGAGTTGAGAGGGGGAGATGTCCTCCCCTTCCATGGCCGCCCGCCAGCGAGGGCGTTCCTTCTCTAGGTGGGAGGGAAACCTTTTAGTTGGGGTTCCCCTTCGGGACTCTATATCTCAGGTGGGCGGGAGGGGGGCGGGGACGCCATCTGCGACCCCGCCTAGCACGCCTCCTCCTCGGCGCCACATCCTCCTCTTCCTCCTCCGAAGAGGAGGTGGAGGGGGGGAGGGGTACTACCTCCGCCTCCCCCCTTCTGACTCTCTCGGCGGCCTCCTTCCGCCCCATAACGGAGGAGCAGAAGGAGACCACCGCCTCCCAGGCCTCTTTGCTCCCGACCATAGCTTTGACTACGGCCGGGAGCGAGAGGTCGCCGCCAACCACTGCGATCAGGGCA
>NW_022639719.1:286801-287546 GCF_010583005.1 Odontomachus brunneus
CCATAACGGAGGAGCAGAAGGAGACCAGGCCTCTTTGCTCCCGACCATAGCTTTGACTACGGCCGGGAGCGAGAGGTCGCCGCCAACCACTGCGATCAGGGCACCGCGATCGGCAGCCCACGCCTGGCATTCGGCCAGGGTGTGCTGCGCGGTGTCCCGATCGGCCGCACAGTGGTGGCACTGCGTCGTACGCTCCTTCCCTATTCGACACAGGTACTCACCGAAGCAGCCGTGCCCGGTGAGCACCAGTGTCAGGTGGAAGTTTAACCCGCCGTGGCCCCTGTCCACCCATTCGAGGAGACAGGGACGGATGGCCTCGATGGTCCGCCTGCCCGGTACGTTGGGCCCCCCGAGTTGCCTTTTCCAGCGTCGGAGGGCCTTACACCGGGCCAGGGCACGGATCCGCCCTATGGTCCTGGCCGACAGAACTTCACCCTCGTCGCGGAGCCTCCTCAGACGGGTGTACGTGTCAGCGTACACCCTAGCGAGGAGGTCCGCTGGGATCATGCCGGCCAGGACCGTGACGGCTGCATGCGACACGGTCCGATAAGCGCGGGTGAGACGGTTGGCCATGACGCGCTGGGCGCAATTGACTAGCGTCCTGATGCGTCGGCTGGCCCCCATCTCACCCGCCCACACCGGGGCCCCGTACAGGGCCATTGAGTGGACCGTGTTGGCATACAGCCGTCTCACCTTCGTTTTTGGACCACCGAAGTTGGGCAGGAGACAGGCAAGCGCGCCCGCC
>NW_022639719.1:287556-288483 GCF_010583005.1 Odontomachus brunneus
AGGATCATGCCGGCCAAGACCGTGACGGCTGCATGCGACACGGTCCGATAAGCGCGGGTGAGACGGTTGGCCATGACGCGCTGGGCGCTATTGACTAGCGCCCTGATGCGTCGGCTGGCCCCCATCTCACCCGCCCACACCGGGGCCCAGTATAGGGCCATTGAGTGGACCGTGTTGGCATACAGCCTTCTCACCATCGTTTTTGGACCACCGAAGTTGGGCAGGAGACAGGCAAGCGCGCCCGCCATCCTGCCCAACCTGGGGCTAAGTCGTTCGAAGTGTTCGACAAAGCCCCAGGTTCCATCCAGGGTGAGGCCCAGGTATTTCAACGCGGGCCCCACCGCAACGCGGATATCTTCCATCATGATGTGGGCCTGTGGGGGTGGCCCCTCGGACCGAGCGTGCAGGAACAGCGCTTCGGTCTTGTTGGGAGCCACCCTCAGGCCCAGCGCCCGAATAGAGCGTACGACGCACTCGACGGCCACACTGGCTTGGGCCCTCGCTTCCCCCCAGTCGGTGCCCCCGGACAGCACTAGCGTGTCGTCTGCATAGCAGACGACTGTGCTGCCCAGGGGAAGGGCTATCCTTAGGACGCGGTCGTAGGCGAGGTCCCACAACAGGGGCCCCAAGACGGACCCCTGCGGGACCCCGCACCGCATGCCCCTTCCGCGCTGGAGTCCGTCGCGATCGACGAACTCCAGAGTCCTCTCTCGGAAATAGGCCCGGACGATATGGACCAGGTAGAGGGGAAAGCGGTGATACCGCATCGCCTCCTCTACCCGGTCCCAGGAGAGAAAGTTGAAGGCATTAGTAATGTCTAACGAGACTGCCGCAACTACCCTCCCCTCCTCCGTCTCGGCCTCCGCGAAGGCCTTCACACGGAGGATGGCGTCCACCGTGGAGCGACCAACGCGGAAGCCAAATTGA
>NW_022639719.1:288588-288799 GCF_010583005.1 Odontomachus brunneus
CCTCCTCCGTCTCGGCCTCCGCGAAGGCCTTCACACGGAGAATGGCGTCCACCGTGGAGCGACCAACGCGGAAGCCAAATTGAGCTTTGCTCAAGTCCGGACCCTCCCGAGAGAGGTGCCGGACGAGGCGGGCCACCACTATTCTTTCAAAGAATTTACCCACCTCGTCCAATAGGCAAATCGGCCTATATGCGGAAGGGGCGTCCAGGGG
>NW_022639719.1:289017-294014 GCF_010583005.1 Odontomachus brunneus
GCCCCGCCGAGCCGGCGGGCCGCCCGGACCAGCTCGTCCCTGGACACCTCCCACTCCTCGTTCCAGTCCGGCGGGGGACCCTCGTATGGAAGGGGCGGTGGCCCCTGATCCGGGAAGAGGGCCCCCACCACATTGTCGAGGAGTGGGGGTTCGAGAGTTTCCGTCACTGGGGGCGCCCAAGGTCGTAATCTTTGCAAGATTATTCTGTACGGGCGCCCCCAGGGGTCCTTGTCCAGGGACTTGAGCATGTCCTCCCATGACCTGGCCTTGGCCTTCACAATGGCTACGCGCAGTGCTTTCCGTGCGGCCCGGAAAGCCCTGCGCGCCCTCGTCGCCTCGGCGACGTTCCCCGCCCTTCTGGTCCGCTGCATACGTCTTCTGGACGGAAGAGCGCCTAAGTTCGGCTATCTCCTCCGTCCACCAGTACGCGGACCTGAAGGGCGTGGGGCGAACTCGGGGCATGGAGGCGTCGCACGCCCTCTCCATGTCTGCCCCGAGTTCCTCCGCCTGATCCTCCACGTCGTCCGGGGACAGAATGGGTCGGGGGGATCGTCCCCCCGAGCCCACTCCGCCACGGTGATGGACGCCTTCAGAGCGTCTCCGTCCAATTTCCGGAGGGCCTATTTGCCGGGCCGCCCTCGCTCCCTTTCTCGGCGGCGCCTGAGCACCTCGGGGGAATGGCGGAGAGGGTCACCTCAATGTACAGGTGATCGGACCCTGTGTCCACCCCCTCCGCCACCTTCCATCCCCCCACCGCGCGCGCCGCAGGGCCATTGACCCAAGTAAGGTCAATGATGGATTCGCCCTGCGGACGCACGCAGGTGCTCACCGAGCCTTCGTTTAATATGCGAAGGCCCGCCGACGCCGCCTAAATCTCTGCGAGCCGACCACAAACATTTGTGGCCGGGGAACCCCACGCCGTAGATTTGGCGTTGAAGTCCCCGGCCACCACCACCGGGTGAGGGGCGCCAGGGACAGTCCACCCTGACCCCCTCCTCTCCCGTTAGCGCCACCCTAAGTTTAATGGCCAGGGTGTCGGCTAATTTGTCCCCCTCCGGGCCAGGGACCTCAAGCAGGAGGGCCCCGGTGATGGCCCTCTTGCACCTGAGGTTCTTGATCCCCAGCTCAAAGAGGGGGACCTTGCTCCTGGCGATGCGCATCACCTCGCTGTACTTGCCAGCTGGACAGGTGATGCACACCGCCGCGGACGTTGGCGCCTTTAGGCGCGGAACACCCTTCCCACCCTTCCCTCCCAATACCCCAGATATATCAGGGGGGGTTTCCCACTCCCGGTCCCTTTCCTGGAGTCCGGGGGTGGGCAGTTGCCCCCCTCCTTCTTCCCCTTGGCGGGTTGATTTTTCCCGGCCATAGGGGAAGGTTTAACCCCCCCTGAGGTTGGTTGGGTCTGCTTGGCTCTCCTGCCAACCACCTTATTCCAGCCGTCCGTCGTGGACGGCTGGGAGGAGGAGCGGGTCGCGACCCCTCTAACAGGCTGCACTTTTTTCCCGGCCTCTCGTGAGGCGGCAGCGATTCCCCCCTTCTGTCCCTCCTTCTGACCTACGAGCCCCCTCAATTTACCCTCGGGGCCTCCCTGGGCACTTTCCTTCCCCTTCGCTCGGGGAGCTGCCGGGGTTGAGAGGACATGGGGCGCAGTGCCCTCCTTCCCCTTCTTCCCCTTCTTGTTTTTATTTGGGGCCTTAGGGCCCCCCTCGTTGGGAGCCACTCCCGGAGTCCGGGAGGGTCACACTGTCCCCCCCTTGTCGGCCGCTGGGGAGGGAGGAGGAGGGTCGGCGATGCTCCTCCGCCTCCACATCCATCGCCGATTCAGTCCCCACAGGCGTGGGTAAGGGAGGATGAATGCCCATTCGGGCCAAGAGCCTGGGAATCAAATTATCCAGGCTCGCCTCCAATCCGGCATTGGAGGGAGCCGCGGAGGCCGTTTCCGCCACTCTCTCTGGCTCGATGATGTCCGAGACCCCTTTGAGCGGGGGCCTGATTGCCGGAGGAATGACCTTCCCTGGCTGCGGGCGGCAGGAGGGGTCAGGTGGGGGGTCTGAGAGGGCAATGATCGTCCCCCTCATACTCTCCCCCTCCGATTCCGACTCGACGATCGCCGGCCGCGTCGCCGACCTCCTCAACCTCGGAGTGGGTTGAGGGCTGGGAGCCCTCGCCGCCACTTTAGATCGCTCCTCCTCCAACTTCTTGATTTGAGATTTCAGGTCCTCGTTCTCGGACCTGAAGCTCGCGTTTTCGGCCCTAAGGTGCGTCAGGTCCCCCTTCAGCAGGCGGACCTCCTTCCTGAGGTCTTCCCATTCCGCCTCAGCTACCACGTGACCAGCTTGCTGCGATCGCTGGTTCAGTACCGTGGCAGCTGCAGAGATGAGTACCGAGGCGTTCCACAGCGCACCCACCGTGGTTCCATTAAGGTTGGAGCAGCCCTGGGCCACTTTCCGCAGCCTGGCCACCTGCTCCACCACCACGGCGCCTAAACCGGCCGAAGAGGTATCCCTGAACTCCTGAATGAGATCTGCTTCTTCGTATCGGGCCTTCCTCACCCTCGGAGTGTATTTCAACACTGCCGAGGGATCCAGCGCAAGCTCTTCGTCCTTGGTCTGCTTTAACCTTTTAGCGAAGACCTTCTTGGCCTACAGTGCCCCCGCCGTGAAGCACCCTTCGTGCGAAGGGTCCTTCGGAGGGCGTCCACTCCCATCCTTCTTTTTCCTCCTAAACATCAACCCCCACTCGCCCCCCGAAGAGGAGCCCGAGTCCGGGAGCTCTTCCACAACTTCCACCTCGCGGTCATAGGACGAGGTAGTGGAGTCGATCCTCCTCTTCTTGCCCTTCGCCGTGTGTACAACCCTGTTTTTTGCCGGGCCAGGGCGGCTCGACGCCTCCGCCCGTGTGGAGGTTGTAGGTTCATCCTCCCTCCTCTCGTGGTCCGAGTCCTCGGACTCCGCCCTCCCGCGTAGCCTTTATAAAGAGGCATAACGGGAGAGTGCTCCCACTCCAGGGGGTCCTGACTGGGTTGATGGTGGCCCGGCCGAATCCCCTGTGCTCTCAGGGCCGTAGGTCGCCCCAAGATCTTCCTCCCTAAGAGGGCCATTGAACGCCTTCTCTAATTCCGCTGTGGCCTCGGCCGTCGGAATCCGTCTCGCTGCGCTGTTAGACGGCGCAGCTATGAGCATGTTCCGTCCACAAAGTAAAGCGGCATACGCCTCCGCCTCTACCTCTCCCTCACCCTCCACTACGTCTGGTTTTTTTATTTTGTGATAAGCCATTCTTGAGTTGCCCACCCCTTATGACCCGAAGGCGTACAGGGCGGGCTCTAAAATCGGGAGGAACTCGATACTCCCCAGCCGGTGCCCCCTCGGCTGGAGTCGGGCGATTTATACGCCCGGGGTTCGCCAGGTGCCCCGGGGTGGACCGCTAGTGACCGACTAACCCGCCGGCCATTCATCTCCTCGCCGCGGCCCAAAACTTGAGATTGGGGGGTTTTTTATAGAGGTCCCCATTCTCGCAGCCCAGGCGGTTAAGCCAAGGCCCTCGTTCCCCCGGAGATCGTCATAGACATGACATAACGACCCCGGGGGTTTACGATGTGAGCCCAGGTCCGACGTTGGTCGGACCACCTCTGTAGGGGTCCTGGCAGATGCCACGCCGACCCCTGAAATACCCCGTGCGCAGCTGCCCACACGGAAGGGCCATCACGGCCAATCACGCCGCGAGATGCGGTCGCGACCAGGAGGAGTCGCAGGGTTGCCGGGGTGCGGCACCTCTCCACATAATGTGGGGAGGGCCAATGTACCGGTCTTTGCGGCTCCACCTCCCGTCCCGCCGGCCCGGAGAGAATCTCCGGGTAGTTTTGACGGGATGGTCATCCCAGGGTGCGCGACCCCGACCTCGGAATATGTCCGAGCGGCCCACGCACCCCTCCACCCCCCGGTTTGTCGGAAACTACCGACGTGCAATCCCGGGTGTGGGTACCTCTCCCCACCCTACCCGGGGCGAGGCCCGAGTAAGGACGGTTCGAAGGTGTCCCACACTTTCGGCTGCCAGACCAGCGTGCAATGCCTACTCATGTGGACCTTCTCCTCCTCCGGGACGGGAGACTACCCGTCCCGGAGCGGAGGTCCCCCTTTCGCCGAAAAACCCTCCCCCCCAAAGACTGGTGGTGGAGCAAGCCCCACCTAACGGCCCCAGCCGGCCGGGCGATTGGAGTCAGGGCCGCCTACCCCTACCAGCGATTGGGCCTATCGGCCCTGTGGGAGTCGCCCGGCTCCCCTGCAGTGGAGGGATTTACGTCCCTCTCTAGCAACCGCGGGGCTGCAGCCCACCGCGGTCCGGTTTTCTGTGGGGGTTTTCCTTCCCCGTTGCCGCCGTTCGCCAGCGATCCTCAGGTAGGGGCCTCCCTTTCGGCCGGAGCCGAAAGGTACTGCCGCCGAGCCTTCACCGGATCGCCGGTACCCCTCCACCACGATAAGGTGGCGGCATGGAGGGGATACTGTACTAGAGCTAATATAAAAGTATATTAATGTTAATATATAAGAGTATTGTTTATATTTGTTATTATATATTTTTTATATATATTTTTTTTTTATTTTTATTTTATTATTTTTTTTCCTTTTTTTTATTATTATTATTATGCCCCTTGTAGTCGGGGGTTAGCAGTGAATTGGTAAGCTATTGACTAGATTTTCACTCGTCCTGCACCGGAAGGTGAGGAAAAACTCGAGCGATTATACGAATATTATATATTGTTCATTATTGAATACATAGAATACATGGAGTATAATGACGTGGATTATAGTGACGTTAACGTCGAAGTGACGTTTTACAATTATTGAGTTATTGGGTCCCTCTATGTGTATAATAATCATGATACCAGATTTTTATGTAAATAGTATTGTAATAACGCATCGTTGTGTATAAAATGATTATAGCTTGAATTAGATTATACAGGGTGTTCGGAAAGTACCGGGACGCCCGAATATCAGGAA
>NW_022639719.1:294512-295351 GCF_010583005.1 Odontomachus brunneus
TTTCCTGATATTCGGGCGTCCCGGTACTTTCCGAACACCCTGTATACGAAATATGGCAATATGCTTAAGTATAGTATATAAAAGTAGTAATGTGGAACTGTGAGGTTTTACGGGTTTTCGTTATCTAACAAATGGGTATTAATTTCTTGTGATTCCTCATCTGTCCAAATGGACAGTTCGATTATTTCTTCTTTTTTGTGGTCGTAAATAAAATTACTTATATTTGCGGGATCTATTCCCATGTGAATTTTGATTTCGGTAATTGCTTCTATATAGGCTGAATAGCAGTTTTGGCAATCTCGTATTGGTTGTGTGCGCGCGGTGCTAGTGTTGCATCCGATGCAAGGTATTATTAATTTGTTTCCTTCGGTTATTCCGTGCCAAGAGGCAGGGCTGTATTCTATAGGGAAATTTAAACGATTCATGCAATTGCTGCGTAAGGGATGCTGTGATTCTCCTTCTCTTATATAACCGAAAGCTGTTGTGCACCGAGCATTTTTGATGCCAGGAAATCCTTTTATGAGGGGGTGGATGTAGGGTGCGGGTCTTTTGGGTCTGCACATTCTGGAATGTGGAATTTTACAATACGATTAGTGAAATGATTATAAAGCATGGAAGTTATTTTGTTTGTTCTGTATCCTTTAGTGTTGAGTGTGTCGAAGACTTGATTATATCTGTGGAAACAGGGAAGACAAAGTACTATAGGCTCGACTACAGCTAGAGCGCGATTACAAAGCAAGCAATAGGCTTGTTCTATTTCTCCAAGTGCAAATCCATGAAATATCCCGTATTTTAGTCCGGGTGGGCAAGATTTTCGTATGTAGCATTTTATACATAGA
>NW_022639719.1:295373-295710 GCF_010583005.1 Odontomachus brunneus
TATCCAGCTAGTATGACGCATTTTACGCTCATCATACTAGGGTATTGTGCTAATATTTCATCGAGCTTATTCATCTTGAATTATAGAAATGTTGTTAGTTAGTGAAAAGTGGAATGTTGGGTTTTCAAAGAATGTTAGTGTAATGTTAGTGCGATTAAGAATATGAAGTTAGCATAGAAGTGAGCGTGTGGAGATATATTTGAAGCCTTCCGTCCGTAAGCACCTTGATTTATTGACGTTAAGTGAAATGCGGACGGTCTCCACGGGCTGTGGTCTAAAAACAGGAACACCCTGAAACAGAGGTGTCGATTAGTTTTGTTCATCCTGGTTCTATATG
>NW_022639719.1:295881-296339 GCF_010583005.1 Odontomachus brunneus
GGTTCTTTTAATAAAAATACGAAGTCTCCTTCCTTAAAATTCGCGGGGTTAATGCGCTTATCGTTGTAATGTTTATTTTTTTCCTTTGATTTGATTAGGTTTTGTCTAGCTTCTTCTTGGGTTTCTTGTAAGCGCTGGAATAGATCGGAGAGGTATTCCTGGTATGTGGATTCTAAATTTTCTTCAAGTAGTTTTTGTGAAGAGGGAAGACGAGGTATTCGTCCGTAGATTAATTGAAAAGGGGTGTAATGGGTGCTTTCGTGTACGCTAGTGTTGTAAGAGAACATGGCTAGACTTAAGTAATCGTCCCAATTATTTTCTTTTGTGATTTGCGTTTCGAAGTATTCTATTAATGAATGATGTGATCTTTCGATTGAGCCTTGGGACTGAGGATGGTAGGCTGTGGTTTTATATTGCTTAATGCCAAATTTTCTTGAGAGATTTCTCATTAAAGAAGT
>NW_022639719.1:296349-297892 GCF_010583005.1 Odontomachus brunneus
CTCATTAAAGAAGTTAGGAAATTGGAACCTTGGTCAGTTAAGAGAGCCTTGGGAGCTCCGTAGATGCAAATAAAATCTTTAGTGAAGGCATCGGCTATTGCCAACGAATTTACTTCCTTCAGAGGAATTGCTACCGAATATTTCGTGAGTAAATCTTGAATTGTTAGGATGTGTGTGTTTCCTTTATTAGTTGCGGGTAAAAGTCATACTATGTCTAATGATATTTTATCAAAAGCGGTTCCTGGTGTGTCCGTAATGTGTAACGTCTTCTGTGACCGCTCAGACACAAAAAAGTTATGCTTTCTTTTGTTTTAGGCCTGCCTGCATTCACCGACAATAGCCAGGGCTGGTAGAGAGCAGTGCACCGAGAGGGAGTTATGCGTGTGTGTGATTAAATAAAGTGAAAGAAAAATGATTTAAATGTTACAATTTATTTATTTAAAACGTAACCTCTTACTTGGGTTAATATAAGTTGAAAATATTGCTTTAATTAATAGTAACCTCGGCAAAATGAAGTTATAATGTAAAGAGAATTCAATTGGCGTATGTAAATGGAATGAAAAATAAAGTAATCTTCGTTTATAAGTTTGAAGCTGTGTATTAATACCTTGAGGTTATACTTTAGGAATATCGAAGTTAACTGAAGGAACTCTAGGATGTAAATCTGGAGATACTTTATTAGTTAATTATTATATTTATTGAGGGTAGGTTGTGACGTGTAGTACGTAAGAGTTGACACGATTTTAATTATGAGAACGTCTTTTATTGTTCGTTGGTGAGTACATTTACTAACGCTTCGACTACGGCTTGTTCGCTACTTGTTAAATCTTTATGTGAATCTAAGTTCGAATTCGGAACCTTTTGATCCTTCGGTAATAACTCTGTGTATTTAGGTTCCTCTTTAATAACGGGTACGGTCGGTGTGACTGGCCTCGGTGGAAGTGGTCTCAGCGACGCGCGAACCTCAATATAATAATTTCCCGAATTTAGAATAAAATACCCTCTTTCTGTAGGGTTAGGAGAGCTGGGCACAACGGAGACAGGTTCGCCTCGCTCCGAGGTGCGTGCAATCCACCTGCGTAGTCGCTCTTTATGTTTCCTGCCGCTTCTCTTCGGCATCTAATATATTGAATGAAATATTCTAAGTTGTAACTTGATTTGGACTCAATATGAAACTCAGTAAGAACGATTTAAGTATGTCGGTATGGGTGTAAAGCAGAAATATAACCTCTGGTCTCTCAGTCCTTAAGTTGTAAGATCCTGTTCGCAATGGATCTGTTGAAGTCTCGATCAGATCTCCACTGACTCGCTAGCCAGGAAATACTCACGCGCTACTTCACAATTCGCTGTATATTAATTAAGTTTCGGAGCGTTCGTGAAATGCTGTCGAGAACTGTCAGAGCTCTGTCTTAAGAAGCAGAAGATGCAACCAGGAGCGGTAAACGCTGCCTAGTACATTAGCAGTATTATGGTTTTATAGCGAACACCGCAGCTCTGCAGTAATGTGTGTAATGGGCTTACAGCTGGCACGGGTGTCAGCGAA
>NW_022639719.1:297902-298518 GCF_010583005.1 Odontomachus brunneus
TATCTACTTTAATTGGAAGTGATATTAGAACTTTAGTGCCAAAAGCATTTACTTTTGCTCTTTCTAAATTAATGTTTGCATATTTGGGAAGACGTTCAGCTTGCTGGTGTTCTTTTGCACCATTATCGTATGGGGTTCCGTCTAGAGTTATAAATATTACTTGGTTGTCGTTGCGTGAAAGAAGTGGTTCGCGAGTTTCATTAATTTTAATAAGCGGTTGTGGTCGTGGCATATTGATTGGTACGGAATTTGATTCAAAAATTTCTTCATCGTCGCTACTTTCTGTTTCATCTATCATTTCTTGATCTGACTGTTCATCTCCTGAATTTGAAAATATATTATCCCATCCTATATTTCGAGTTTCTGGTTGGAGTACATTATTAGTGTCACTATTACTATCATTGTAAGGTATTACTATTTCCATAGCTGGTTCTTCATTATTTATAATTTGAGAATCTTGAGTGACTGTTGGAGGGAATGGGAATGCGTGTTCCGTATTCACGGGGGGTGAAGGTAAGACATTGTCATCTGGATCTTCGATCAATGGTTCGTTTGGTAAGGGTCTTATCGTGGGGCGCGAACTATCGCGAGTGTCACTACAGCGTGGTTTGCTGGG
>NW_022639719.1:298528-298919 GCF_010583005.1 Odontomachus brunneus
CGACTGTTGGAGGGAATGGGAATGCGTGTTCCGTATTTACGGGGGGTGAAGGTAAGGCATTGTCATCTGGATCTTCGATCAATGGTTCATTTGGTAAGGGTCTTATTGCGGGACGAGAACTATCGCGAGTGTCACTACAGCGTGGTTTGCTGGGTGCGGTTTGATAAGAAAATAATGATTCATTTGAGGATTCATTAGGGGTAGATGGGTTTTGAATAGAAAGGGGATTGCTTGAGGCAATTGGAGGATTTCTCGACAAAGCGTCTGCATTACTATTAATAGTTCCTTTCTTATATTGGATTTCTAATTCATATTCTGATAGTTTGGTGCGTCACTTCCACAGTCGGGAAGATGGGTCCTTAATTGAATTGAGCCATACTAAAGGTTTATG
>NW_022639719.1:299061-301236 GCF_010583005.1 Odontomachus brunneus
TTCAGAATTCTTGAAGTGTACGCGATCGGAAGATCCTTTCCGACCGGTCCTTGACTTAAAACTCCGCCTATGGCGAATCCTGACGCGTCTGTCGTTAAGTTAAAGGCTTGCGAGAAGTCGGGGTATTGTAACAAAAGTTCAGTAATTAAATAATTTCTCAGAGTTTCGAAAGCTTGTGCTTGTTGTTCTCCCCAATCGAATTGTCTATCTTTCTTCAATAAATCAGTTAGGGGTTTGGCTATTTTGGAAAAGTTGGAAATAAAACGTCTATAATATCCAAAAAGTCCTAAAAATTCTTTAATGTTTTTCTGAGTTTCTGGTGTGGGAAATTCCTTGATGGATTTGATTTTTGACGGATCTGGTTTAACACCGTCTGAACTTATTATATGCCCAAGGTAAGCTACTTCGTGACGTAAAAATTCACATTTATCAGGTTGTAAGGTTAAATTAGCTTCTTTTAGTTTTTTCATTAATCTTTTAAATTTTATATTGTGTTCCCCCAAAGAATGGGCATAAATTACAATATCATCCATGTAGACAAAAAGTTCATTACCTTGAAGACCTGACAGTACATTGTCCATTAATCTTTGAAAAGTGGCTGGCGCGTTCTTAAGTCCGAAGGGCATTCTTTTAAATTGATAATGACCGTATGGCGTGCTGAAGGCAGTTTTAGAAGCGTCCTTAGGGGACATTGGAATTTGATGGAAACCGAATGCAAGGTCCAATATGGAAAAGTATTTTGCATTACCTAGCTGGTCTAAAATGTCCGTAATATTTGGAAGGGGATAGGCGTCTCCTATAGTTTTTTCGTTTAATAGTCGATAGTCGATTACCATACGCCATCTTTTATTGCCGTGTGAATCGGCCTTTTTAGGAACGATCCAAAGAGGTGAATTATAGGGGGATCTCGAAAGTTCTATAACATCTTTTTGTAATAAATCATTAACTTGTTTATCTACCTTTTCTTTATGAATAGGTGGAAACCTATATTGCTTTACGTGAATTGGTATCTCATTTGTTGTGGGGATCGAATGTTCAGCAAAGCTGGTAATTTTTAGTTTCTCGTTTGGTAAATGGAATCTATCTGAATTTTCATGAATTAAAGCTTTTACGTGTCTCTCTTCTTCACTATTTAAATGCTCAAGGCGCAGCAAATTTAATATTAAATCTTCTCTCGCTGGAGAAGTGGGATTGAAATATGTATTAGCGGCACCACAGGCAGTCACGGGCCCTCGGTCGCGACCGTTCTGTGTGTCTAAGGAAGTAGAAATTGAGGATTCAACGTGAGGCGAAATTGTCTCAAAGACTGAAGGGGAATTAGATGGACCGTGAGTACCGGCAAGCCGTCGGGAAGCGGTACTGTAACGTCCCAGCACCTAAAATCTTCAAATTTTCACGCCGTTATAATACCATGATACCACTCTAACCCGAGGCCGATTTGCGCTAAACTGAGAGGTAGTACATAAGGTAAATTGTCCTAACGGCAAACCTTACTCATTCAATCGTCAGAGACGGTCAAGAATAAAAACTTAATATATTGTCAATAATGGTAAAGCACGTAGTTAGTGAAAACCATACATGACGAAGGAATTAGTAGGTAAGTCGAATAATATAAGAATATTCGCGAAGCGAACCCGCTTAGGCACGACAGAACGCACTCAGCATGACATCATCTCGAAGCTATGCATCACGCCATCGCACATAACGTCATCCAGCCACCCGCACGCAGTACCGAGAAGCTGAAGAGCGATGGAATCCCTTTGGGAAAGACCGACCCGAGACCACCGAGGCGCCGTGGAATTCGGCGCTGCGAGCCGACCGCCGTCGGAAAGCGTCGGGAACGTACGAAGCCCCCGTCGGAGCCCTATAAAAGGCGTGCTCCCAAAGCGCTCCTCGCATTTGTTCGGGAATTTTTCAAGACCATACACGTATCTGTTCACGTTGCTACGTGAGCCTTTGTTACTCTCCGACCCGTTGCTTTACGCATTTGTTCGGACCATCTACGATCGACCTGTGAGCGGACTGCTGCGTCAGTATTAACGTGCCCAGGCGAGTTCTACCACAATTAACGGATCTCTACTATAAGCGACCGTGAGTTTATTCCCTAATTATACTCGAACACTTGACCGGTAGGATCCGAGCGACCACCTATCGTTAAATTCATTATTCTTGATT
>NW_022639719.1:301246-302178 GCF_010583005.1 Odontomachus brunneus
CAACTCTTACGTATTACACGTCACAACCTACCCTCAATAAATATATTAATTAACTAATAAAATATTCCCAGAGTTACATCCTAAAGCTCCTTTCAGTTAACTTCAATATTCCTAAAGTATAACCTCAAGGTATTAATACACAACTTCAGACTTATAAACGAAGATTACTTTATTCTTCATTCCATTTACATACACCAACTGAATTCTCTTTGCTTATATCTTCATTTTGTCGAGGTTACTATTAATTAAAATAACATTTTCAACTTATATTAACCCAAGTAAGAGGTTACGTTTTCAATAAATAAATTGTAACATTTAAATCATTTCTCTTTCACTTTATTTAATCACACACACGCATAACTCCCTCTCGGTGCACGGCTCTCTACCAGCCCTGGCTATTGTCGGTGAATGCAGGCAGGCCTAAAACAAAAGAGAGCATAACTCTTTTTGTGTCTGAGCGGTCACAGAAGACGTTACATATAAAAAATCTGGTGGCAGCGCGGTGGGATTGGTCTAAGTGACACCGTTAGAAAGCATCAATTACACAAAATAATTTAATACGAAATGGCAACTAGAAGCCTTCGTTCAAATTCGAATAAATCTCTACCCGAAGCAACAGCGGAAATTACCATGGATGAATCAGATAGTGTTAAGAGTAGATTAGAAAGGTTAGAGAAATTAGAGGAGAAGGAAAAGGAAGTCCGCGAAATGACAGAAACTTTACGAAGAGAAAGGGAGGCATACAGTAGAAATCTCTTAAGCACTCAAAGCACTCAAGCCATAATGGCAGATTTATATAAGGAAATTCAAACTTTTAAACCTTTGATCAATCAAGTTAGCACTCTGCAAGAACAAATTACATCGCTACAAGGTAACTCACAACCACGAGTCCTCACACTACAACACATATATGACGAAAGAATTAATTCCCC
>NW_022639719.1:302188-302548 GCF_010583005.1 Odontomachus brunneus
TTTGATCAATCAAGTTAGCACTCTGCAAGAACAAATTACATCGCTACAAAGTAACTCACAACCACGAGTCCTCACACCACAACACATATACGACGAAAGAATTAATTCCCCTATTATCCCCATACAACCTCCTAACCCTCTCGAACCGTCTCCCATTCGTCTAAAAGACATAGTAGATTCGATTCCAAAATATGACGGACAGCGGATGTCCGTATTCCAGTCCAGCAAATTATGCGAACGCGCATTAGATTTAATTCCGCATCACCAAGAACCTTATTTAATTAAGTTGATACTTAACAAATTAATTGGACACGCGTATACAGCCATCTAGGGCACACATTTTAACACCGTCGCCACATT
>NW_022639719.1:302558-303849 GCF_010583005.1 Odontomachus brunneus
AACACCGTCGCCGCATTGACTCGGAAACTGAAGCAAATTTTTGGACCTAATAAATCATTAAATCAATATAAGGGAGAACTTGGTAACGCTTATATGAAACCGAATGAAAGTATTTTCGACTACATTGCCCGTATTAAAGAATTACGCACAGCTATAATCGACGGAGAACTTGAATGTCATAACAGACTTGACGATTACACAATGGACAGCATCGACTTCGATGTATTAGAGAGTTTCATAAACGGGCTGCCTTCAGAGTTATTAATTCGCGTTAAAATAGAAGGTTATAATAACTTAGATGAAGCATTTATGAAGGCGATACAGATGTCTAAAACCTTAGAAACCGAAACACAGAGACGTAAAGCCTCTTTTACTAAATCCTATCCCCCTACTCCCCTTACAAGACAAGATACTCCCTTGATTCCCCGAGGAACTTATCCACAAATTGATCCTAATCAACCTCGAAGTATCCTGCAGAGATCCTCTTCACCATTCATCAAACCCCTCGTTCCTGGACAACCTGGTCCCAATGCCCCTTCCGGGAGATTTTGCCGATACTGTAAAACCGAGGGACATCTCATAAATGATTGTGTTAAGTAAAAATATCGAAATTCATATCCGCAACAACAAGCCGCCCCTTTGATTCAAAATACCGTAACTCAAAATGCTGAGTCGGGAAACGAGACACGCGCTCCGGTAATGAGCGACGTCCGCCGGGACGCGACGGAAAAAATGGGACGTCCGAATGTAAGGTTTCAGGAGACAAACGAGCCAACCCAGTGAAAAACATAATTAAGACAAGCGCTCCAAATGTAATCTTGTCTTCCGAAGACTTAAAGGGAGCCTTCAATTTTATGGTCGATTCAGGGTCCGATGTTAATCTAATAAGGAGGCAATGCCTCAATGATAACGCGAAAATCGATAAAAACGACGAAATGATACTACAAGGTATTTCACCGGAACCTATTCGTACCTTAGGCTCTACACTCATTAATTTGCTAGGGAAGCAAACCAAATTCCACATTTTGCCCGAAAATTTTGTACTCAAACAGCATGGTGTCTTAGGCACAGCATTTTTTTCTCAGCATGACGCTACTATAAATTATAAGGAAAATCGATTTCGTGCGGTACAGTACACATTCCGTTCGCCGAGGCAGAACATATAGAAATTAAACCGCGTACCGCAACACCCTTTTGCATCATAATCACTAACCCCGAAAAATCTCAAGGATATCTCCCACGTCTAGAATCTAAAGACGGTATATTTTTAGGTGACGCTGTTGTCACCAAT
>NW_022639719.1:303907-309093 GCF_010583005.1 Odontomachus brunneus
TTTTGCGTCATAATCACTAACCCCGAAAAATCTCAAGGATATCTCCCACGTCTAGAATCTAAAGACGGTATATTTTTAGGTGACGCTGTTGTCACCAATCGCAAAGGCAAGGCATACTTACCAATTTTCAATACTACTTCCCAGGTGATCGATGCTATAATCTCCCATGTCGAATTATTTGATTTCGACGTTTTGGATACACAGGTGGTCTCTGGCCGAGGTCAGGAAGATCCTTGTGTTGGTACCGCGACCCGAGGGCTTGCAGGTATCCACGGTCCGTTCTCCCTCCCCTTTAACTCTGAATTAATCGATCATACTCATGAAGATCCCCTTAATCCTATTTTTCCGGACACCCTTAATAGTTGCGACCGAGGGCCCGCGACTGTCTGTGGTGCTGTTAAGACCCGAGGGATCTCGACGGCCTATGGTCCTTTTGATTCTATTTCTAGTTCAAGCTCTTACTCTCCAGCGTCGGGAGAAGCTGAAATTTTAAAATCATTATGCCTTGACCATTTAAACGATGAAGAGATAAAACATGTAAGATCTTTAATTCTTGAGAATACAGATAGATTCTATTTATCCAATGAAAAATTAGACATTACAAATTCTGCTGAACATTCGATTCCCACGGTAAACGAAGTACCAATTCACGTCAAGCAATACAGATTTCCTCCGATACATAAAGAAGAAGTAGACAGACAGGTCAATGATTTATTAAAGAAAGACATTATTCAAATTTCAAATTCGCCATACAATTCACCCCTTTGGATAGTACCAAAGAAGGCAGATTCGCACGGTAACAGAAGATGGAGAATGGTGATAGACTACCGACTATTAAACGAAAAAACTATAGGCGATGCATACCCATTACCCAACATTACGGACATTTTGGATCAATTAGGTAACGCGAAATACTTTTCCGTACTAGATCTTGCATCCGGTTTCCACCAAATCCCGATGTCGCAGAAAGATGCGCCTAAAACTGCTTTTAGTACCCCCTATGGGCACTATGAATTTAAGAGAATGCCTTTTGGACTCAAAAACGCGCCGGCAACTTTTCAACGGTTAATGGACAATGTATTATCAGGCCTACAAGGCAACGAACTTTTCGTATATATGGACAATATTGTAATTTACGCTCGATCTTTAGAGGAGCATCACATTAAATTCAAGAGATTAATGAAAAGATTAAGGGAAGCAAACCTAATGCTAAAACCCGACAAATGTGAGTTTTTGAGACACGAAGTGACATACTTAGGGCACATTATAAGTTCAAACGGAGTAAAACCCGACCCTTCAAAAATTAAATCCATACAAGAATTTCCGGTACCTAAAACGCCCAAGAATATTAAAAAATTTTTAGGACTCGCCGGTTACTACCGACGTTTCATCTCTAATTTTTCCAAAATAGCTAAACCTCTAACAGACCTATTAAAGAAAGATAAGCAATTTTTATGGAGTGCACAACAAATCACAGCTTTCGAAACATTACGAAATTATTTGATTACAGAACCGCTTCTACAATACCCCGATTTTTCACGATCTTTCAATTTAACGACAGATGCGTCAGGATACGCTATAGGCGGAGTTTTAAGTCAAGGTCCTATGGGAAAGGATCTCCCTATTGCTTACACTTCTCGAGTTTTAAATCAAGCAGAACAAAATTATTCGACAATCGAGAAAGAATGCCTGGCCATCATTTACTGTATAAATCATTTTCGACCCTACCTGTATGGTAGAAAATTTATAATTGTCACGGACCATAAACCCCTCGTGTGGTTAAATTCTTTTAAAGATCCTTCATCGCGCCTATGGAAATGGCGTACTAAATTGTCAGAATATGAGTTCGAAATCCAGTATAAAAAAGGGACTCTCAACAGCAACGCAGACGCCCTATCGAGGAATCCTCCGATTGCCTCGAGCAATCCTCTTTCTACTTTAAATCCCTCTACTCCCAATGAATCCTCTAATGAATCCATATTTTCTTACCAAACTGCACCTAGTAGATTACGCTGTAGCGACACTCGCGATGATTCGCGCATTTCAACACAACCTTCACAAAATCAACCTCCAATTGCAAGCTTAGATGACTACGCTTTATCTTCACCTCTCGCGGAAGCAGAGCAAACATTCACATTTCCCCCAACAAACCTTCGAAATTCCCCAAATAATGATGAAGAACCTGCCGCGGAAATCGAAATACCTTACGATAATATTAGCAACGAAATCAGTAACGAGGTCCAACCTGAAATAAGAAACATAGGATGGGATAACATATTTTCGACCTCAGACGAGGAACATTCAGATCCAGAAGTTATAGATGAAACTGATAGTAGCGAGGACGAAGAAATATTCGAGTCAAATTCAATACCTGTAAATTTGCCGCGACCCCAACCTTTAGTAAAAATCAACGAAACTCGTGAAACACTTCTATCACGAAACGATAACCAGGTAATATTCATAACTTTAGATGGAACCCCGTACGACAATGGTGCTAAAGAACACCAACAAGCCGAGCGTCTTCCCAAGTACGAGAACATAAATTTAGAAAGGGCCAAGGTAAACGCCTTCGGTACCAAGGTATTAATATCACTCCCAGTTAAAATCAACAACCAAACAATGGTTGATTCGGATAATATAAAGAATTGTTTCAAAACTCTTTTAGATGTAGTGAGAGAAATAAACTTGACATCATTTAGTATGCGTAAGACAGATCACTTCGACATCCCTTGGAGATACATTCAAAAACAACTAGTAAAACATTTTGAGGACGAAAGAATTAATATAACCATTTGTAAAGGATTAATACAAACCCCCAGAGAAGAAAATAGGCAAATGCTCATAGATAAAAATCACTCGTCAGCAATAGGTGGACACAAAGGTGTCACTAAAACATATAATAGATTAAAAACTAATTATTCTTGGCCTAACATGAAAAAGGATATTCAGAGTTTTATTTAACGTTGTAGAGAGTGTCAGTTAAAAAAGCTAACAAGAATTAAAATCAAGCAGCCCATGATCATCACAGATACCCCCGGTGCTGCATTTGACAAAATTGCATGAGATATAGTTGGACCTTTACCTACTACAGAACAAGGAAACACTCACATATTAACTATCCAAGATTTACTCACTAAATACTCGGTAGCAATTCCCTTAAATGAAGTAACTTCTATGGCGATAGCAGACGCTTTTACTAAAAATTTTATTTGTATCTACGGAGCCCCTAAGGCACTTTTAACCGACCAAGGATCTAATTTTCTAACTTCCCTAATGCGGAATCTATCGAAGAAATTCGGTATTAAACAGTACAAAACCACCGCTTATCACCCCCAGTCCCAGGGATCCATTGAGTGATCTCACCATTCTTTAACTGAATACTTAAAAACACAAATCACGAAAGAAAACAATTGGGATGACTATTTAGAACTAGCTATGTTTTCATACAACACGAGTATTCACGAAAGCACCCAGTACACACCTTTCCAACTGGTCTACGGACGAATACCACGACTTCCCTCATCCCAAAAATTACTTGAAGAAAATTTAGAGCCTACTTACCACGAATATCTAACCGACTTATTCCAAAGGCTACAAGAAACACAAGACGAAGCGAGACAGAATTTAATAAGATCGAAAGAAAGAAATAAGCATTATTATGATAGACGCATCAATCCTGCATCATTTAAGGAAGGAGATTTTGTATTCTTATTAAAGAAACCCACTAAAGGAAAACTCAGCGACCAATATACCGGACCATATAAGGTCCTTGAAATCTTACTAAATAATAATGTTACAATACAGTATGGAAATACAACACGCACGGTGCATGTGGACAAGCTAAAGCTTTCGCATCTTGAACCAGGATGAACACAATTAACACACACCTCTGTTTCAGGGTGTTCCTGGTGTACAATTCGCAGCCCCAGAGGACCGTCTGTAATTTTCTTGTCACCCAGCGATCCACCAACCCAAGGTGCATACGGACGGAGGGCTTTAAACACGTTCCCTCTAACTCATTATTATGTCATCTTTGTCTACTCAATGATTTCTACAACAGCTCGGAACTTTTTGAAAAATTAATTTCGCACTACTTAATCATCAGCGACCAATACACTATTAGAAATTGTGACTATTGCAACACACCTCTAGGTATTAGCAGGCCTATAAGCAACTGCTTTCACTGCTACCAATTATATAAAACTGATCCTTCGAGTAAACCACCTTATAATAACACCTTTATAATTTCACAAAATGAATAAGATCCACGAGATAATAGCAGAATACCCTAGTATATTGGATGTGAAATGCCTCATAATAGCCGGTTATAAATATCAAAATCAGCTAGACGCTTTATGCACTAAGTGCTATATTCGGAAATCACTTCCGCCAGAATTAAAATATGGAATTTTTCACGGTTTTTTCCTAGGTCCATTGGAGCAAATACATTGCTCAATTTGTCATCATAACCTCACAATAATAGACCCAATTATATATTGCCTCCCATGTTTCAATAAATACAAGCGCACTCTTGATAAACTCAAAGAAGGTGGTTATACAACAGACACACTAACCTCTATAATATATAGTCATTTTACTAACAAGGTCATCAAAATTAACCTTTCAGAATGTGCCGACCGAGACCCCCAGTAGCGTATAAACACCCGATTGTCAAGGGATTTCCGGGTCTTGATTCTACTTACTGTTCGCTTGCGCTAGGATACATTGCCGAACGCGAGACGGACGAGGCCTTATGCCCCAATTGTCTTTTTGATTTAGATTACCCTTCTGAATTTGTTATTGCCGAATGGCATGGTTTTATTACAAACGCATTTTAGTCATGCCCTGCATGAGATGCAGCACTAATACGGCTCGTAATCAGCCGATAAAATATTGTTTCAAATGTTATTCAGCGTATATAGGCTTAATCTCACTCTTGAGAAATCAAATAGGGATAGATCCCATTAACATTAGCTCCCTCGTCTTTAACCATAGAAACAACGAGGTCATAGAATTAACAATGCACGCCAATGTAACAAACGGTATAAATACTACTCTTCTCGATAATGAGATTTAAAAAAAAAAAAAAAACATTTATTATATTTTAATTTTGCATACATGTATTACACACCTAGATAGTAAGGGCATTTTTTCCACTACGCCCATCACCAATATTGTATTCTTAC
>NW_022639719.1:309178-309478 GCF_010583005.1 Odontomachus brunneus
GAGATTTAAAAATCATTTATTATATTTTAATTTTGCATACATGTATTACACACCTAGATAGTAAGGGCATTTTTTCCACTACGCCCATCACCAATATTGTATTCTTACATTACATTCTTTATATTACATAACTGGTGGCGACCATTCAACATTGTAAAACGCCGATTCGCGCATAGCATCGTTATATCCATCATATTGTACTTCATAATGGAAAATATAATATTCTTATCATAACCGTCCGAATTTCCATAAATTAATGCTAATCCCTGACTACAAAGGGCAAGAGAGAAAACACAAAAC
>NW_022639719.1:309488-310099 GCF_010583005.1 Odontomachus brunneus
TATTATTATCATAACCGTCCGAATTGCCATAAATTAATGCTAATCCCTGACTACAAAGGGCAAGAGAGAAAAACGCACAAAACAAAAAAAATTAATAAAATATATAAGAAAAATATAAAAATAATAATAATAATTTTCTTTTAGCAACTTAGTACGTAACCTTAGAATAAGTTATAAACCCTACTGATTTACAGAGTTAACAACAACATGCTACTTACGGGCATCTTGCTGATGGCTCTTTCGCCTGCTAATTCATTATTGGGCTTTGACTGCGGAGGTCGACACCTCAATATAACATCCGTTTCACTTCTTAATTCCGGAGACTGCAACCTCGATATCAAGACTACCAACGACACCAACGTCTACATCCAACTTCTTCAACTTTCGGAGTATAATTACGCCAAGGTCACCCAATGCAAGGTGGAGATCCAACGCCACATTTATTACTGCGGAATGCACTCTCACGTTTCAATCGTGTGAGGCGGCTATTCTACTTATATAGACGACATCAGACGCAGCAACTGCATGCAGATGCACGAAACTGGAACTGGCAATATCGGTTTTAACCGAGTAAATAAACTCGAGGTCAACACCACCAATATCCGCGACCT
>NW_022639719.1:310205-311248 GCF_010583005.1 Odontomachus brunneus
ATAGACGACATCAGACGCAGCAATTGCATGCAGATGCACGAAACTGGAACTGGCAATATCGGTTTTAATAGAGTAAATAAACTCGAGGTCAACACCACCAATATCCGCGACCTAATAATGGCAGGAACAGTAAATGCCGACGGAAAATGCACTTGAGGAAAATATAACGACCCATACGGCAACTGGGACGATGTTGTCGTGATGGCTGTCGCGAAGATTACGTTAAAATCATCGTACGTACCGGTGCACCTGAATAGTGGAAAAATCCATTTAAAATCCGGAACCACTTGTGATCTAAAGGACGGACGTTGCGTCGATCCCGACGACGGATACACTTACTGGGACGCCGTACCACGATCCACCTGTGACTTCCACGCATATGATGTCCTATATGAGGGATTTGCGAAAAGGATCAAAGACGACGCCGCACAATCAAACTCGCCCACCGTCTATTCTCTCATCTCTCAGGATATCACATTTGCCCTCATGACGACAAAGCAAGTCCCACTCTGTGGTTACACATTACAACTCACGGAACATCCCAAATTATTCATCGTAGAAACCACAAAGGGAAATGAGCCAAAACCACGAAGTGACATCTCCGTGGAAAATCTCGATATCTTCAGCTACGTAAATTCGAAATTTGTTTACGTAGAGAAACACATGCGTACTCAGATGACGAACTTGTACCAGAACGTGATCGAGCAACGCTGCAAACTGGAAAGGAAGGTCATTGAAAACATTTTATCTCTGGCAACTCTTTTACCCGACGAATTTGCTTACAGGCTTATGAAGGGACCAGGCTACATGGCAGTAAACGCGAAAGAGGCCATGCATGTTGTCCAGTGCATCCCTGTTGAAGTCACTGTGCGCCGAACAAAGGAGTGTTACCTTGAACTTCCCATTACCCTACGAAATACTTCCTTGTACCTTACTCCTAAATCCCGAATCATCACACGAGTAGGCACACAGAGGGAATGCTCGTATGAGCTACCCACTCTCTACCGCATAGAAGACACCTGGGTCCAGTTGACGCCTGATCC
>NW_022639719.1:311986-313358 GCF_010583005.1 Odontomachus brunneus
AACAATTATAATTATTGTAATGATAATAGTTGTTATAATAATTGGAAAGTGATAATAAAATTTGAGTCGAGTTGGCGGTAATGAATTTCTTATAATTTGTCATGTAAATACTCAAAAGCTAATATAATAGTAACTTACGATTATTGTGTAGTAGCTGTGCGTCGCTCTTATAATAATTCGCCAGGACACGCTCGCAAAGGTCGGTCGGTGTTGCCGGCGGTCAGTCGAAGGGCCCGGGCGGTGGCCTATTGGTAGCAGGCGACGGCCGGAGCGGAAGTAGAATATTTCGGTATAGTTTCCGAATTGTGTAATATCGTGTAGCAATGTGTAATTTCTCCCGAACAAATGCTTCGTAGCAACGGGTCGGCGAGACTAGTTAATACAGAGGTTGAAGTGTAAAAATTATGTGTTACAGAATAATATATGTGTGTCTGAGAAAAATGTCGAGTAACTACTGACAAAATTGTGTGTCGCACTGTGTGTGAAATGATGAAGTAGAACTGCTACTACTGAACTAAAATTACGTGTGAGTGTCGCGAGGAAAAATGATGAACTGAACTGAACTAAAATTATGTGTGTCGTAATGAAAAATGATGAAGCACTGCGATTGCGACTCCTCGCGACTACTCGCGACTGCGACGACTGCGACTACCGCGACTACCGCTCGCGCGCTCCGGTAGCAAGGTTTATATAGGCTCCGGCGGCTTCCGACGGCGGCCGGGCTGCAGCGCTGAATTGCAGGGTGGCATGGTGGTCCCAAGTCGGCCTTCATTAAAGGGATTCCACTACTCTTCAGCTTCCTGGTACTGCATGCGGGTGGCTGAATGACGTGATGCACGGTGCCGTGATGCATAGCGACACGATGATATCATTTTGTTATCGTTCGTTCGTGTCCATGCGAGTTCGCAACGCAAATATTTTATATTATTCTAATTGTATTAATAATTCTGTTGTTATGTATGGCCTTTTATACTTCCCCATTAATTGCAATGATATATTATCATACTAGAGTGCTTTTATTGTACTGTTGACGATTTTATAATTTAATCTCGGCCCTTTTTAACAATTGAATAATTAAATCCGCTGTTAAAATAGGTTTTCGCTTAAAATACTACTTATGTTATTACTCAGTTAGCACAAATCGGCCAATGGCCACTATGGCCTTTTAATATTATAGTGACGCGAAAGTTTTAGTTTTTGGAGGCCTGGACGTTACACTATGCGAATATTCTATATTATTTGGGTTTCCTACCAATTCCTTCGTCATGTATGGCCCTTTTGAGTGGTTATATGAATACTTCATTTCTATAATAGTCTGATTTTATCCTTGGCCGTTTTTGACGAGTGAATTAGTAAGATTCCTTGTTTTTAG
>NW_022639719.1:313368-315516 GCF_010583005.1 Odontomachus brunneus
GTCATGTATGGCCTTTTGAGTGGTTATATGAATACTTCATTTCTATAATAGTCTGATTTTATCCTTGGCCGTTTTTGACGAGTGAATTAGTAAGATTCCTTGTTTTTAGATACAATAAAACTTATAATAACTAATTAGAGTATTTTACGAGAGCTCATGATATCGTGGACTTTGGATTATTATCTCTAACGTACCTTTTGAATTCTTCATTATTTCTTACTGCGAATCAATTTGCCTAAAATATATTTCGTCCTTGTCTACCGATATCGTGACTTCTCATATAGCGCTTCGAAGGGTTTAAGTATACTATTTGGTTCATACGTCGTTCTATGTCTCAAATCAGCACAAATCGGCCTCTGGTTATCGCGGAGTTTATATACCGTCATGATCGCGAAAAATTGAAGTTTTCTGGGGCTGGGACGTTACAGACTTCTCATATAGCGCTTCGAAGGGTTTAAGTATACTATTTGGTTCATACGTCGTTCTATGTCTCAAATCAGCACAAATCGGCCTCTGGTTATCGCGGAGTTTATATACCGTCATGATCGCGAAAAATTGAAGTTTTCTGGGGCTGGGACGTTACAGACTTCTCATATAGCGCTTCGAAGGGTTTAAGTATACTATTTGGTTCATACGTCGTTCTATGTCTCAAATCAGCACAAATCGGCCTCTGGTTATCGCGGAGTTTATATACCGTAATGATCGCGAAAAATTGAAGTTTTCTGGGGCTGGGACGTTACAGACTTCTCATATAGCGCTTCGAAGGGTTTAAGTATACTATTTGGTTCATACGTCGTTCTATGTCTCAAATCAGCACAAATCGGCCTCTGGTTATCGCGGAGTTTATATACCGTAATGATCGCGAAAAATTGAAGTTTTCTGGGGCTGGGACGTTACACGGTGCCTAAAACACCATGTTGTCTAAGCGCGAAGTTCTCGGGTAAGATGTAGAATTCTGTTTGTTTCCCGAGTAATTTTAATGAGACAGAGCCCAAGGTGCGGACTGGTTCCGGCGAAATGCCTTGTAGAATTAATTCATTACTTTTATTTATCTCTATGTCTTCCTTGAGACAACTTTGTCTAATTAGATTGACGTCCGAATCCGAATCAATCATGAATGTATAGGCTTTGTTAAAATCTTTTGATGATAAAATGACGTTAGGTGCGCTTGTTTTAATTTTCACTGGACAGGTTCGTTTGTCCCTTGAAATTTTACATTCTGACGTCCTGTCTGTTCCGTTGCGTTCCGGCGGACGTCGCTCTTCTCCGGAGCGCGTATCGCGTTTCCCGAATCATTATTTAATTGCTCAGCCGGTTTGGCTTGTTGTTGTAGTGCCATTGAATTTCTGTATTTTAAATTAACACAATCATTAATTAAATGACCTTCATTTTTACAATATCGGCAGAATTTCCCGGTTGGGGCATTAGGTCCCGGTTGCTCTGGTATGAGTGGTCTAATGAAGGGAGCGGAGGGTCTTTGTAAAATACTACGAGGTTGAGTAAGGTCGGCGAATGTTTGTGTGCGTGGGGGATTATAAAGTCCTCTAGGACTGGTGGACGGGGCATCCTGTCTGGGAAGTGAAGAAAATTGTTTGTTAAAGAATGAGTTTTTCCGTCTTTGATTTTCTGTTTTGTAACGTCTTCTGTGACCGCTCAGACACAAAAAGAGTTATGCTCTCTTTTGTTTTAGGCCTGCCTGCATTCACCGACAATAGCCAGGGCTGGTAGAGAGCCGTGCACCGAGAGGAAGTTATGCGTGTGTGTGATTAAATAAAGTGAAAGAGAAATGATTTAAATGTTACAATTTATTTATTGAAAACGTAACCTCTTACTTGGGTTAATATAAGTTGAAAATGTTACTTTAATTAATAGTAACCTCGACAAAATGAAGATATAATGCAAAGAGAATTCAGTTGGTGTATGTAAATGGAATGAAGAATAAAGTAATCTTCGTTTATAAGTCTGAAGTTGTGTATTAATACCTTGAGGTTATACTTTAAAAATATTGAAGTTAACTGAAAGGAGCTTTAGGATGTAACTCTGGGAATATTTTATTAGTTAATTAATATATTTATTGAGGGTAGGTTGTGACGTGTAATACGTAAGAGTTGACACGATTTTAATTATGAGAATGTCTTTTATTGTTCG
>NW_022639719.1:318215-318822 GCF_010583005.1 Odontomachus brunneus
TTCCTAAGTCCCTTACATCTAAATTTTTCTAAGTCCCTTACATCTAAATTTTTCTACATCTAAATTTTTCTAAGTCCCTTACATCTAAAATTTTCTAAGTCCCTTACATCTAAATCTCTCTACATCTAAATTTTTCTAAGTCCCTTACATCTAAATTTTTCTAAGTCCCTTACATCTAAATTTTTCTAAGTCCCTTACTTCTAAATTTTTCTAAGTCCCTTACCTCTAAATGTTTCTAAGTCCCCTTCCCCCAGAGAAACTCTAAACCCAACCCCCACTCCGGACGAGTTGCGCGACACTGCCACCAGGAGCAGTACCCTACCTCAGGAGCTGCAGAGGCAGTGAGTAGTCAGACGAAGTCAAGGCCTAGGGCCAGCAACAAGCATCTTTTAAAAACTCTCCGACATCTCCATCCCTCTAAGGGTCTAGCGTAAGTCTAACTCCTAATTCGAACTTAGAATATTTTTCACGTATTCGAAACTTAGAATATTTTTCATGAATTCGAACTTAGAATATTTTTCACTAATTCGAACTTAGAATATTTTTCACTAATTCGAACTTAGAATATTTTTCACGTATTCGAACTTAGAATATTTTTCACGTATTC
>NW_022639719.1:319121-321098 GCF_010583005.1 Odontomachus brunneus
CAGTTCCTTTAACCCTTTCTTCAACCCTTCCTCGCTACGTTTACTTTTGCGTCTACGATCCCAACCAAATGTAGTATTGTAAAACCAAAGTCTCAGAATATATGGATATATATATACTTTGAATATTTGAGTTCGAATCATCCTTCACACCCTACGGCATCCTTACATCCCAATTCGTTACGGTAAACCCCCTGGGCCAAGAAAAGCCAGCCTCTCTTGTGGTAAGGTTTAGTATACGAGAGCGACCTGGTGCAGACTCAGCTGCACGCTCGTATCGAACCCCGCAATTACGCAAGTAAGGACGATAATCTCAGCAGATTTGGATTGTGAGTGAGAGAGCGACCTGGGTGCAGACTTAGCTGCACGCTCTCACAAACTTCCTTACTCGCTGGTATATCTCTGCCGACCTTAATGCCACAAAAGCGTACCAGACGAGGTGGTCGCGAATACCAGCGCCGTAAACTGCTGCGTCAGCTACACGGTACCGCCACCATCAAATTCAACCATCTTATCGGTACCTCTCCTCGCCTGTATACTCCAACCCCTCTGCCCTCGTCGAATCCTCTGTGCGCACCGAAAGATGCAACACGCGAATATCGAGTAACCGCGGTTACGTTCGATCCGCCAACGGAACCACCCAAGGTACCACGCACCGCTAGCCCACGAGACCCCAGAGGGGCGTACTTCAAATATCTAAGGACGGAAATACTTCATCACTACTAGGACGGGATCGCTCCAACCCAAGGATCCCCCAACTTATCAGAGTTAAAAGCACAGGCCAGGCTACGGATCCTGTCACAGCATCGCGTCATCCACTGGTTACAAGGGTCCACCCCTACTGAGCCTGGTGTAACTACCCCAGCGCAGCCATCTCAAGGTTAGGACTAATTGGTAAGTCCTCAAGTTCTATACTCTCCGCGTTCTTAGCTCTCCTTTTCATTGGACACTCGTGCCGTTACCCTTTTGATCGCGCGTATTCCCGGGGAGAACCGCGGAGGTTCGCTTGACCCGAAAATAGCGATCTGCCCCGCGCGACCGTCCGAGCTCCGCATCCACCCTTTGCGGCCGCGACCCGCCGGGACGTGACACAGTGGCTGAAGTTGTTGTGGAGCGACTTGCCGTACGTGTGGATCAGGTGTTAGCTGGATTCAGGTATCCTCGATATGGTAAAGAATAGGTAGCTCGTACGAGCATTCCCTCTGAGTACCAAATCGGGTTATGATTCGGGAGTTGGGAGTAAGATACAAGGATGCGTTTCGTAAGTGGATGGGGAGCTCAAGGTAGCACTCCTTGGTTCGGCGTACGGTAACCTCGACTGGGATGCATCGAACGACGTGCATGGCTTCTCCTGCGTGTACTGCCATGTAACCGGGTCCTTTCATTAGCCTGTAAGCAAACTCATCAGGTAGTAGTGTTGCTAAGGACAAGATATTTTCAATGATCTTTCTTTCCAATTTGCAGCGCTGTTCAATCACATTTTGGTATAAGTTCGTCATTTGGGTGCGCATGTGTTTTTCTACATAAACAAATTTCGAATTTACGTAGCTGAAAATATCAAGATTGTCCACAGAGATGTCACCTCGTGGTTTCGGTTCATTTCCTTTGGTAGTTTCCACAATGAATAATTTTGGATGTTCCATGCGTAGCAATGTGTAGCCACAGAGTGGAACTTCTTTCGTTGTCATGAGAGCAAAAGTGATGTCCTGAGAGTCTGTTGTTGACTCCTGCAAATCAGTAGAGTTTATAACTTATCCTAAGGTTCTAATCGTATACTAAGTTGCTATGGTTGTTTTTATATGGTTTTTGTTACGAATCCTATTCGTGTGTGTTTTTTTCTGTCACCAGATTTTATATAATAATTGTAATAATAAAGGGTATAATGCTGCCAACACATTTATGTAATTTTTACTATATATGTCAGCACCAATTTATGTAATTGTTTATAATTATCCTATATATGTATATGTATATTATTAT
>NW_022639719.1:321108-322521 GCF_010583005.1 Odontomachus brunneus
TCTGTTGTTGACTCCTGTAAATCAGTAGAGTTTATAACTTATCCTAAGGTTCTAATCGTATACTAAGTTGCTATGGTTGTTTTTATATGGTTTTTGTTACGAATCCTATTCGTGTGTGTTTTTTTCTGTCACCAGATTTTATATAATAATTGTAATAATAAAGGGTATAATGCTGCCAACACATTTATGTAATTTTTACTATATATGTCAGCACCAATTTATGTAATTGTTTATAATTATCCTATATATGTATATGTATATTATTATAGGGTTTTTTTTTTGTTATTTTTGCGTTTTTGTCTTGCCCCTCATAGTCGGGGATTAGCATTAATGTACGAAACATCGGACGGTTATGATAAGAGTACTATATTTTCCATTATGAAGTACAATATGATATGGCGGTACTAAGCGCGTATCGGCGTTTCACAATTATTGAATGGTCGCCACCAATTTTACGTAATCAAGTTTTTATGTAATGCTTATACAATGTAGGAATACAATATTGGTGATGGGCGTAGTGGAAAAAAATGCCCTTACTATCTAAGTGTATAATGCGAGTATGCAAAGTTAAAATATAATAAATGATTTTTAAATCTCGTTATCGAGAAGTGTCGTATTTATACCGTTTGCTAAATCGGCGTGCATTGTTAATTCTATGACCTCGTTGTTTCTATGGTTAAAGACGAGGGAGATAATATTGATGGGATCTATCCCTATTTGATTTCTTAAAAGTGAGATTAAGCCTATATACGCTGAATAACATTTGAAACAATATTTTATCGGTTGATTACGAGCCGTATTAATGCTGCATCTCATGCAAGGCATGACTAAAGGTGCGTATGTAATGAAACCATGCCATTCGGCAACAACGAATTCTGAAGGGTAATCTAAATCAAAAAGACAATTGGGGCATAAGGCCTCTTCTGACTCGCGTTCGGCGATGTATCCTAGCGCAAGCGAACAATAAGTAGAGTCAAGACCCGGAAATCCCTTGACAATTGGGTGTTTATACGCTATTGGGGGTCTTGGTCGGCACATTCTGAAAGGTTAATTTTTATTACTCGGTGAAATGACTGTATATTATAGAAGTTAAGGTATCTTTACGGTATCCACCTTCTTTGAGTTTAACTAGAGTGCTTTTGTATTTATGGTAACACGGAAGGCAGTAGATAATCGGTTCTATTATTGTGATATTATAATTGCAATTTGAGCAGTATATTTGCTCTAAGGGGCCTAAAGAAAAGCCATGGAAAATACCGTATTTTAATTCCGGTGGAAGTGATTTCCGAATGTAGCACTTTGTGCATAGGGCACCTAATTCGTCTCGGTGTTTATAACCCGCTAGCATGATGCATTTCACGTTCAACATGCTAGGGTATTCCGCAATTATATCATGAAGTTTACTCATTGTTG
>NW_022639719.1:322531-323011 GCF_010583005.1 Odontomachus brunneus
TTTTAATTCCGGTGGAAGTGATTTCCGAATGTAGCACTTTGTGCATAGGGCACCTAATTCGTCTCGGTGTTTATAACCCGCTAGCATGATGCATTTCACGTTCAACATGCTAGGGTATTCCGCAATTATTTCGTGAAGTTTACTCATTGTTGGAAATTATAAAAATGTTATTGTAAGGTGGTTTGTCCGAAGGATTATTTTTATAGAATTGATAGCAGTGAAAGCAATCGCTTATAAGTCTGCTGATACCTAAAGGTATGCTACAATAATCGCAGTCTCTAATGTTACATTGGTCGTTGATAATTAGATAATGTGAATTTAATTTTTCAAACGGTTCCGAGCTGTTAAGAAAGTAATTAATTAAGCAAGAATGGCATATTATTAAATTAGAGGAAGCGTGTTTATAGCCCTCCGTCCGTATGCACCTGGGGTTGATAGGTCGTCGGGTAGTTAAAATGTTACGGACGGTCCTCGGAGGCT
>NW_022639719.1:323078-323354 GCF_010583005.1 Odontomachus brunneus
TAATTTTTCAAACGGTTCCGAGCTGTTAAGAAGGTAATTAATTAAGCAAGAATGACATATTAATAAATTAGAGGAAGCGTGTTTATAGCCCTCCGTCCGTATGCACCTGGGGTTGATAGGTCGTCGGGTAGTTAAAATGTTACGGACGGTCCTCGGAGGCTGTATACTGTATACAGGAACACTCTGAAACAGAAGTGTGCGTTAGCTATGCTCATCCTGGTTCAATATGCGAAAGCTTCAATTTATCCACGTGTACTGTGCGCGTTGTATTTCCTT
>NW_022639719.1:323364-324674 GCF_010583005.1 Odontomachus brunneus
CCACCCGCACACAGTACCGAGAAGCTGAAGAGCGGTGGAATCCCTTTGGAAAAGACCGACTCGGGACCACCATGCCACTCTGGAATTCGGCGCTGTGTAACGTCCCCGCCCTAAAAATCTCTAAATTTTCACGCCGCTAGATATTGCACTAACCTGAGGCCGATTTATACTAAACTGAGAAGTAGACTGTAAGATATTTTATTTCAGCCGCGAATTCTACTAATTCAATCGTCAGAGACGGCTTAAACTAAAAATACATAAAAAACAGGTAACAGCAGCCCTTCTGTAGACTTCAATCCATTAAGGGAAATATAAATCATCATTTAATAATCAGCCGATGGAAAGCCATACGTGACGAACGGAATAGTAGAAGTATATTTTGTAACGAACTGTATAGAAGCATACACCACCGCTGTTAGAGTTAAGAGACTACAACTTTTGTACGCACATATAGCATAAGAATATTCGCGAGACGAACTCGCTTAGGTACGAACGTTCGACGTGACATCATCGCGACGCTACGCATCACGCCACCGTGAACGGCGTCCGGTCCCCCGAGCTTATCGGAGAGATAAGCCGAGGCGTAGAGACTTCCCTTTGCAACCGGCCGACTCGAGACCACCGTGCCTCTACGGAATTAGGCGCTGCGGCCCGACCGCCGTCGGAAACCGTCGGAACCGTACGAAGCTCCCGCTGGAGCCCTATAAAAAGGCGCGCTCCCGGCGCGCTCCGCACTAGCTGTTCGAGCCCCCCTCAGAGTACCATCCGTCACTGTCCGAGGACATCATACATCATACATTCTCGTAATATTCAAGTCTACGTTCGCGCAGCTGCGTGAACATTTTATCGGGAGTTCTATTTTATTGAAGCCAGCGAGCTCTACTTATCCCGAGATTCTCTACGACCGACCTGCGTGCGACACTGCAGCGACAGCGTACCCAGGCGAATTCAATCACGACCAGCGGAGCCCTACAATAAGCGACCGTGAGTCTAATACTACCCCTTTGTACTCGAACACTAGCCCGGTAGGATCCGAGCGACCACCTATCGTTAAAATTACTATTATCCTCAATACATTTATTACTCTGATTTTATATCATTTATTGTCATTCATTCTTATATTGTCATTCATTTTACACTGTCAATTGTTCTATATTTCTACACATTATTCTTAATACCATTATTATTCTAATTCACGTATTGTCATATATTTCCAATTGCCATTTACTTCATAATGCCATACACTCTGTATTCTTGCATATTATATTAACCAGCTTAACCGCCGTTATTGTACTCGCTCTCAATTAAAT
>NW_022639719.1:327940-330126 GCF_010583005.1 Odontomachus brunneus
AACAAATATTATTATGACAAACGTATCAATCCTGCAACATTTAAGGAAGGAGATTTTGTATTCTTATTAAAGGAACCCACAAAGGGAAAATTTTCAGATCAATACACCGGACCCTATAAGGTCTTAGAAATTTTACTAAACAATAATGTTACAATACAGCATGGAAATACAACGCGCACAGTACACGTGGATAAATTGAAGCTTTCGCATATTGAACCAGGATGACCATAGCTAACGCACACTTCTGTTTCAGGGTGTTCCTGGTATACAGTACACAGCCTCCGAGGACCGTCCGTAACATTTTAACTACCCGACGACCCGTCAACCCCAGGTGCATACGGACGGAGGGCTATAAACACGCTTCCTCTAATTTATTAATATGTCATTCTTGCTTAATTAATTACCTTTCCAACAGCTCGGAACTTTTTGAAAAACTAACTTCACATTATCTAGTTATCAACGACCAATGTAACATTAGAGACTGCGACTATTGTAGTATACCTTTAGGTATTAGCAGACTTATAAGCGACTGCTTTCACTGCTATCAATTCTATAAAAATAATCCTTCGGACAAACCACCTTACAATAACATTTTTATAATTTCTAACAATGAGTAAACTTCACGAAATAATTGCAGAATACCCTAGTATGTTAGACGTGAAGTGCATCATACTAGCGGGTTATAAACATCGAGATGAATTAGGTGCCTTATGCACAAAGTGCTACATTCGGAAATCACTTCCACCAGAATTAAAATATGGTATTTTCCATGGCTTTTCTTTAGGCCCCTTAGAGCAAATATATTGCTCAAATTGCAATTATAATATCACAATAGTAGAACCGATTATCTACTGCCTTCCGTGTTACCATAAATACAAAAGCACTCTAGATAAACTCAAAGAAGGTGGATACCGTACAGACACTTTAACTTCTATAATATACAGTCACTTCACCGACCGAGTAATAAAAATTAACCTTTCAGAATGTGCCGACCAAGACCCCCAATAGCGTATAAACACCCGATTGTCAAGGGATTTCCGGGTCTTGACTCTACTTACTGTTCGCTTGCGCTAGGATACATCGCCGAACGCGAGACGGACGAGGCCTTATGCCCCAATTGTCTTTTTGATTTAGATTACCCTCCAGAATTCGTTATTGCCGAATGGCATGGTTTCATTACATACGCACCTTTAGTCATGCCTTGCATGAGATGCAGCACTAATACGGCTCGTAATCAGCCGATAAAATATTGTTTCAAATGTTATTCAGCGTATATAAGCTTAATCTCACTCTTGAGAAATCAAATAGGGATAGATCCCATCAATATTAGCTCCCTCGTCTTTAACCATAGAAACAACGAGGTCATAGAATTAACAATGCACGCCAATTTAACAAACGGTATAAATACTACTCTTCTCGATAACGAGATTTAAGAATCATATATTATATTTTAATTTTGCATACCTGTACTACACACTTAGATAGTAAGGGCATTTTTTCCACTACGCCCATCACTTATATTGTATTCTTACATTATATTCTTCTATTACATAATTTGGTGGCGACCATTCAATAATTGTAAAACGCCAATTCGCGCTTAGTACCGCCATATCATATTGTACTTCATAATGGAAAATATAGTACTCTTATCATAACCGTCCGAAGTTTTCGTACATTAATGCTAATCCCCGATTAGGAGGGGCAAGAGAAAAACAAAAAATAAAAAAAAAAAACCCTATAATAATATACATATACATATATAGGATAATTATAAATAATTACATAAATTGGTGCTGACATATATAGTAATAATTACATAAATCCGTTGGCAGCATTATACCCTTTATTATTACACTTATTACATAATTTGGTGACAGAAAAAAAAAACATACGAATAGGATTCGTAACAAAACCATATAAAAACAACCATAGCAATTTAGTATACGATTAGAACCTTAGGATAAGTTATAAACTCTACTGATTTACAGGAGTCAACAACAGAATGCTACTCGCAGGCATCTTGCTGATGGCTCTCTCACCCGTATATTCATTACTGGGCTATGACTGTGGAGGTCGACACCTCAATATAACATCAGTTTCACTCCTCAATTCCGGAGACTGCGACTTAGACATCAAGACCACAAATGACACCAGCGTCTACATCCAGCTTCTTCAGCTGTCGGAAT
>NW_022639720.1:0-1447 GCF_010583005.1 Odontomachus brunneus
ATTATATTTTCAATAAATTATTTCCATCAGATACAAATATTTTAATTGAAATCTTACATGCAAATTTTTGCGGAAACGGCATTTGAGAATTCAATTGAGAATTCAACTGAAAATTGAATTGGGCATTCTATTGTTATCTCAACAGAAATTTTTCAGTAGGGTTATTAGTGGCAGTCATTAATACTAGAATTTGCCTTATTACATATTTCTTAAATTTCTTATACCGTTTTCTCAGAGAAAAAACTTTCTTTAGATTTAATATTCGTACTTGTTTAATTTTTTAAACAACTTGGTTTTTTGTTTCATTAAAATATATTCTTAAACGAAATATCATTTTTTGAGTTGATAAAAATAAAAACATTTATTTCGTTCAAGGAAATTATGTCATTTGATAAAACAACACTATTGTATTAAACAGTATTTTATAAAAGTTTCTTTCAAAATTTAATAATTCAATTTGTTTAATTTCGATTTTCTTGGATTTTTTATTTTTATGGTTTGGATTAATCCTTATAACATTCTGTTAAAAATCTAAAAGTAATTATTACTGGTTCACTATATTACATCAATATTCATCTCATACCCTTATAGAAATATCATATTAAGAATCATTGATAATTACTTATTTTCAGTATTAAAAATACTGGATAATAAGTATTATCAATGATTCTTAGTATGATATTTCTATAAGGGTATCGAATGTTGTTACGTTGTTTCAGTATCTATCAGTAAATTATCCAACGAACACCAAGTAAAAGATATATAACTATTATTTGATGTTTGCTAGGTATCCCAGATAGCCAAACCTGCGCAAACAGATTTCGAGCAGAGCTTCCCTTATAGAAATATCATACTAAGAATCATTGATTAATTATTTATTTTCAGTATTAAAAGTACAGTATTTAGTAATATTCTGTGATTCAAATACAGCTTTTAGTACTCAAGTATTTCAATATTTAATGTTACAAATTCTACCTTATGATTGATTTCAATACTTAAATAATGATATTAATACTTTGTCCACTGATAAAATACTTACACAGAACATTGTGAACAATTAAAAACTAATATATAATACTTTGCTAAGTGATGAAATACGAGGGTGGTCTGAAAAGTTTCCGACCTAACAAAGATACAAGTCATTTTTTCTGAAAATTGTTTTTTATTTTTCAACATAGTCTCCTTGTAAATCTACACACTTCTCCCAGCGATGCTCCCATCTCTGTAACCCGTCGAAATAGTACTCGGCGTTTTTCTCTGCAAAATAATTGTTCACGAAGGTGATTGCCTCTTCATTTGACGAAAATCTCTGTCCTCCGAGCGCAATTTTTAGATGAGGGAACAAAAAGAAGTCGCTTGGGGCTAGATCTGGTGAGTAAGGTGGATGGTCAAGCAGTTCAAACCGTAATTCGTGGATTTTCGCCATGGCAACCGCTGAGGTGTGAGA
>NW_022639720.1:5041-6112 GCF_010583005.1 Odontomachus brunneus
CAACGCGAGAGAAGCGAAGAAGGCACGTAGGGGAAGTGGTGGGAGATATTTCGATGTTGCATTCTTTTCGCACGTCGTCCGATCGAGAGAGAAAACATCAGCAGACGTGATAGCTGTTAGTGGTGTCCTCAATAGCTGTCTCACTCACTCAACGCTTGAATGCAGAGAATATGAGCGAGACAGCAATAGGGACACCGCGCTGTCTCTATAGGTGTCTCGCTCGCTCTAGTATCCATGTATCACGCTTTCCTCTTTTCTCCTTAGCAGAAATGCACGTTGTGCCGATGAATGACACCGAACGACAAAATTTAACTCTTTTGTTGTACGAATGTGAATAGTCATTTCCGATGTATTTTTGCCCGCTAAGCACAAACCCTTAGTTCAAATTTGGTTACTGCGTTACATTTTTGAAAAAATGCATCGGAAATGATAGATATATTTCGTCATTATAAGGTCATTAAGATGCGCATGTAATATTGACATATTAAGATCTTTACAAAGAATGAATTTTGCCGACATATGAAAAAAATCATCTGATGCTATAAACATTTCAGTAATATTGCCGCATATTCTGATGTCAATGGTAATGGACAAAAACATTTCACAATTTGACATATCCTACGGAATGGAATAAATTTTTTTCTTCGTAAATTTTATGATAACCATCAGTATAGATATATCAATATGTAACCATAAAGTATAGACCTTTCTTTGCAGTTTTAAAAAGAGGCAGATTTCGCAGAGTTTCGACATATCTAAGGGCGCGATCCATTGCACGTTGCAAACGCTTCGAAGTCTAAGCACTCAAAGTTACCCATGCATTTCTTTTAAACCGCTTAAGACCGGGAATACAATAGGTGTAGTAAGCTTTAAGCATTAAGAAATTAAACAATCCTAGTCGACTTTTACAAGAATAATCGAATGAGGTTTGCCAATTTCTTATGACTTAAAGCTTACTACACTTATTGTATTCCCGTGCTAATTTGACGTACTAGATGGAATGAATTCTTTTCATAAATCTTATGATAATAATTGTAAAATATCGTCGTTTTCTTACAAATTAAAAAAAAA
>NW_022639720.1:8659-12164 GCF_010583005.1 Odontomachus brunneus
TATATATATATATATATATATATATATATATATATATATATATATATATATATAATTACAATATATTCGACCCGATTTGGATCCTTTTCAATAAAATATATACAGTAAAATATATAAATAATTCAAATAAACATCAAATAAACATCTATCCAGATAGCCAAACCTGCGCGAACAGATTTCGAGCAAAACTTGATACCAATTTTTGATGGCAAATAGATAACAAATTTGATGCAAGATCTGTTATATAAAGTCTTGCTGCCAAACTGTCGCCAGATATGCTACAGAGCCTGTTGTCGGATAATTGCTGCAGATTTGCAGCAAAAACCGTACAGAGTTTGTAGCAATCTGATGGCAGATTAGCGGCAGAAACCGCGCAGACTTTGCTGCGCTACAGGCTCTGCGCGGTTTTTGCCGCAAATCTGCAGCAATTGCCCGACAGCAAGCCCTGTCGCCAAAACCGTAGCTGAATGAGGATACAAATGGCTATGGTTTTGGTGTAAATTTTTGATCAAATTTGCGCGCAATCTGCGCTCAATTTGCTTACTGGGTAATTTCTTATGTCTAACGGCATTAAGGCGATGCTGGATATCGACATTAGGCCCGTTTTAAGCCATGTCGTTTATCTTTTTATTGCATGCATGGAATTGAAAACGCTTTTACACAGTAAAAGTATGATCATTAATGAAGTAAGGTAGCTCAAAAGTTGTTTCGAAAACAACAAAAAATTTTTAATTTACTATTGAAAATGCGGCACTGCATCATATTTACGTTTCATATGAAAAATTCAGAGTTTATACATAGAAAATGACTAGCCCCCTTATTGCAGACGACTTTCACAAACATTATAAGACCATCATAACAGGATTTTAACGGATAGTTTAAATAAAAAACGACATGGCTTAATAAACGATACGCGTGCTAGCGTAAATTACGGTACGCGTGGCAAAACAGGCTGAGTTTAGTTCACGCATGTCGCGACAGATGGCACTGTATCTCGACCTGAGCTCAGCACGCCGAGGAAGAAAGAAAGAAGATTAGAAGAAGATAAGAGAGAGAGAGAAGGAAATAATTCCTCCTCATCTTATACTGTCTCGTGAAGATGTGTGAAAATCGGTGCGTGAGGGGAAAACGCACACAAAGCACGTGCCATGTCATATTTGGCCCGATGGTCCAGCACTATCGGTTAGAAGGAGACAGACATATACTACGTCACGGGAGCGTCCCGATTGACCACGGTACGATTGGACACAACCAACCGATGAAAAGAATTATCTAGTGAATTACTAGGTCGAACCAATAATTACAGTCTGTGTCTAATCGTATCGTGGTCAATCGGGTCCCACCCCTACGTCACGACTATCTGTCTCTTACTCTCTATCGGGCGAGTTTGCTGCGATCAGAGTAAGTCGTATCAATAGCGCCCGACTGTCGGGCCGGATACGTACACGGCATGTATGCACACTTATTCATATGTTTCTCATTTTGTTTAAACCATCCATTGAAATCCTATGATGATCTTTTAATGACAAATTTTTTCAAAGTCGATACAATGTCGCCTAGCTAAAACTGTAGTACAGACTACGTTTGCACGGCAATGAATCAAATTTAATTAGAATTCAGGTAAAATAAATAGAAATCGCCATGCAAACGACTTTGAGGAACACAAGCATCATAAGATGATTTCAATTAATGTTTAAACATAAAAGAGAAAGTACGAGTAAGCGACACGCATGTAAAATGTGATGTAAATGAAATCTTCAAATGATGCTCTTACAATGCTCCACAAAGCTCCAATCTATACGATTGGTGGAAGAGAGAATGACGCTAACTACAATATGGTCTACAATAGGCAGTAGGATGGCAGTAGAACTATGTTCGTAAGAAGTTGTAACGAGCCGTTCGGAAAACAAATAGAACAAGAACCGTATTAACGATAAAATCAAACGACTCGTCACGAAACCAAACACGCGACAAACCGATGTAAACATCACCGACCGACCACAAATATCACAACACGATATCATGTTAAAAGTAGTATAAAAGACCGCACGAAAAGCTCAGCAGAGCAGTCTTCCGAGGCACTCCGCTGAACAGAGCTCAGACTCCAACAGCAATAGCACCTCGCGAACACCGCTAACTAGCACACCGTTTCCTAGACCTTCCTCGTCACCGCTCCGTCGACTTGTTGGATACGTAAAATCGGCATTCCTCGATACCGCTCCGTCGACTTATTGGATTCGTAAAGTCGACATCCGCGTAGACTTATTGGATTCGTAAAGTCTACATCCTTGCTTACCGATCCGTTGACTTGTTGGATACGTAAAGTCGACAGTCCTCGATACCGCTCCGTCGACTCATTGGATTCGTAAAGTCGACATCCGCGTAGACTTATTGGATTCGTAAAGTCTACATCCTTGCTTACCGCTCCGTCGACTTGTTGGATACGTAAAGTCGACATTCCTCGATACCGCTCCGTCGACTTATTAGATTCGTAAAGTCGACATCCGCGTAGACTTATTGGATACGTAAAGTCTACATCCTTGATTACCGCTCCGTCGGCTTGTTGGATTCGTAAAGCCGACATCCACGTAGACTTATTAAATCCGTACCGGCTACCGCTCCGTCGACTCGTTGGATTCGTAGAGTCGACACTCGCGGAGACGTGTCGGATTTGTAAAGCCTACATCCTTGCGTACCGATCCGTCACCTTACTAGATTCGTAAGGTCGACCCCGCGAAGCCGCGCCGCCGCCCCGGGGAGACCGATCCCCGCGGCACCGCATCGTAGCGCACGACCGCACCACAGAATCCGACGCATCGCGCAAGCAGAGCCGTGTTAATCGTCAAGTAACGGCTCTCTTCGCGCGACCAAAAATTAAAGATCCAAACGACAACATCGTGCCGCAAGCACAACACGATCGACGCGTCACACGACCGCCCGCGTCCCGCGACCGCCCGCGTCCCGCGACCGCCAGCGGTCCCACAGCCAAGCTCTGCCGCAGCAGACATCAACACGCGCGAACACAAAAACCCGCGCGCGAAACCAACGGCGTCGGCTCAACCTGTACATACGCATTGTAAATAGCTATCTAATCGACAATATATATTATTATACTATCCATCCCACTGTCTTCACGATTATTGACATCTGCTCGAATCCGGACCACACCGACTCGCAGCTTATCCCGCACGGAACGCGAAATAGCGTTACAAAGTAACAATAAAAAATTGACCAATCATATTGGAATGTAAGAAGAATAATGAATTATGATTTATTGATTTCTTACTTTTACTTCTTATATTCCTACTACTATTATTGTAGACCATACTGCTCCTATTGACCATACATAATTGAATACGTTTGACTGTCGAAGCAACGATTTGCCGAACTGCTGATCGTATTTTTTTACTTTAAACCGGGAGTTCTATCTTTGTCTTGCAAACTACCGTAGAAAGAGTGAAAGAGAGAGAGAGAGAGAGAGAGAGAGAGAGAGAGAGAGAGAGAG
>NW_022639720.1:12346-15374 GCF_010583005.1 Odontomachus brunneus
AGAGAGAGAGAGAGAGAGAGAGAGAGAGAGAGAGAGAATGTCATTCCCTTTTTCTCGCTTCACATCGCGTAGCTGCGCGGGCGGCTATGGAGCGAAAAAGAGAGAATGACAATTTCTCTCTCTCGCTCGACGCGTCGAACCCGGCCGAGCACGCGTAGTCACACGGATGGATAGAAGTGTCTCTGTGTGAGGGTGCGTTCCTACTTAGCGCGTCACGCGTCGCGTTCGAGTTAAGCCAATCAAATCGTCCCATTTTATTGCATAACTTTAGGCCGAATAAAATAGGACGATTTGATTGGCTTAACTCGAACGACGCGATACGTGACGCGCAAAGTGGAAACTCAGTCTGAGAAGTGGAAGAAGTAAAACGCCAGTGTGCTCGGGCAACATTTCCCAGCTCAGAGGTTTGATTCCTAACGATATGCGAGCGAAATACGCAAGCAAAAATGTATAGTATAACGTGAATTATAGATTTTCGCATGCGCATCTCACTCGAACGCCGTTCGGAATTTGGTTCCTGCATGGGACTGCACCTTTAGGAGTATAATACATGAAAAAACAACTGCATATACATAGCATGAGATTGTATGAAGCAATGAACATCGAATATTAAGCATCTAACATCAATCTGTCGACTTAATACTCAATGTTTATTGGTCTATATGATCTTACATATGCATATGCAACTATGTCATTTCATGTGCGATGAGTTTTAGAGTTGACTGCCCCGGGCTGCATTCCAAAATTCACTGTCAGTACTGAAATTCTATAGTATACGTGACATGAATTATAGATTTTCAGTACTTGCAGTGAATTTCGAAACGCAGTCCAGAACTGACAGTCTGTAGTATATACGACATGGGGTGCGTTCCATTTAACACTCGCAAGGACGCGGTGTTATTCTATCTTTGTTTAACATGCAATGAGCAACAAAGATAGAATTACGCTTGCGTCGTTGCGAACGTTAAGTGGAACGCACCCATGGGCTGTAGATATTTGTATTCGCAGTGTAAAGCAATGGCGTAAAGTCACTAATGGTTAGGTGTACTCAGCCAATCATTGAAGTGTGAAGTCTATTCGCAGTGTAGATAGGAACGCAACTGAAATGTACATACAATCAGCTGTGAAATTTGACAGTCCCACAACAAACCGTGTGCACGAAATTTGAACATATAATGAAAGAAATAAAATATGAAGAATTCACCGTATGGAGCAGATTTATATGTAATGTACTTTTTTCTATAGTAGATAAAGCCAGAGGCGTCTATTTTGACGTGAGCTGCATAATAAATATTGTAAATATATATTGTAATGTAATTGTTTGGAATAATGTGTTTCTATAGTAGATAAAACCAGAGGCGTCTATGCTGACGTGAGCTGCATTAAAAATATTGTACATGTAAACTGCAATGTAATTATTTCCAATAATATGTAAAACTAGAGGCGTCTATTCTGACGTGAGCTGCATAATAAATATAATAGATGTGTGGCGCCCCAGCCTTCGCGACACACACACATGCACGGGCGCACGCATGTGCAACCGCCGCCAAGCGTCAGTAGACACAAGCAGCAGCTACAGCCGCGCCAATTGTTCGCGATCGTTCCGTAAGTGCTCGCTGAGCCAGTCGGTAACGACACGATTCGATCCCGAGCCGCCTAACCTTTCGGCACGCTTCTCCGTCGGTCCGGCCACGTATTCACTCAGCCTCGCGGGCGACCGTATTCTCGCCGTATTCGGTGCTTTGTGTTCTGTCCGTGCTCGCTCTTTTCGTAATTTGTACTCGGTGCGCCTAAAGTGCGATAAACGTATCAATCACGCAAGTACATCTCTTTCTTTTTGCGTGTCGTCACCGGCACACACGCGTCGCGCTTCAAGTCTCACGCGCGCCCGCGGTGAATTGATCCCGCTCGTGCGTGGATCTTGCGTGCACTCGTCACCGGTGCATTCGCTCGCGCGCACTCTCAGGTGCCGGCGAGTTCGCCACCGGGCAATGTTCATTAGTGCGGTAGTGTTAAGCGAGCTCAGCTTCCACGTGCATATCACGTGTTCGGCAAACGAGCCGGCCGGTAGTGTTCGTGCGGCTGTGACGTCACGCGTTGCCACGTGCGGTTCATTATTGCACTCAGCTGAGCGTCCTCTCGCTGAGGTCAGCTGGACACTTGTTGCGGGTGTAGCCTGGCATCGCCAAGCCAGCGAAGGGACGTGCGAAGCCCCAAGGGCCGTCCTATCTTTGTTCGCCGCGTCCGACATTCCGCGCTCATAGTGCTGTTCCCGTGTTCGTGCACGTGAACAACGTCGTGCCACGTACCGACCTGCAAGGTCATCACACGTGTACTCAAGTCGGTCACAGGCTTTGTTCGCGAGTGTGTTGTCATGATCGGATCGCGCGAGCTCTGTTTTCCTTTAGCCTGTGATTTCTCTTGTCCGCGTAGATAGCCACGTCACGCTATCACGGCTTTCTTTCTTTCTTTCTTTCTTTTATAAGTGTTTCTGTTAAGTTAACCAACTGTAATTATCATGCAACTAAAATAAAGTATATTCTCTATCGAGACTGAAATGCGGTGCGTCAATAGCGAGCTTAATTATTATTTATTTTTATGAGGTGTGTGTGGCTTACACACATAGTGGGGTCGGCGGGAAACCGCCGGCGCCCCTCAGATGTACATTGTAATGTAATTGTTTGGAATAATGTGTAAAACCAGAGGCGTCTATGCTGACGTGAGCTGCATTAAAAATATTGTACATGTATTGTAAATTGCAATGTAATTATTTCCAATAATATATAAAATTAGAGGCGTCTATTCTGACGTGAGCTGCTTAGTAATAAATATGTGAGTCTATATTGTAATGTAATAAATTGCATAGAATAATGAAAGCAAAGATGGTTATTTAAACCTAAATTGCTTTCAATTGAATTTATATACATGTATTTCAATGTCAAAACATAAAATACTATTTGATATACCGCAGGTATCTCCTTTGGCATTGTTACATGTATGTTTGTAATATATGCAACATCTTTGTAAC
>NW_022639720.1:15407-15645 GCF_010583005.1 Odontomachus brunneus
TGTGTTGTTTTCTAGATATGTAAGATATGATTGAAGTGAATCATCTTACATAATTATACATAGTATCAAAGAAATTCGTGGTCTGATTAACTATTCTTCCTATAAAAATCTGAGGAATGTATTCTCAAATGTGAGATATTGAAAAAAAGCATCCCATGAATTTATAGTGACAGAGAGATTCACTTTTAGATATATACTTTTATATATATATATATATATATATATATATATATATATA
>NW_022639720.1:18825-24416 GCF_010583005.1 Odontomachus brunneus
CTATATGTGCGAAGAAACGTTAATTTCTTGTAAAAGTTACGAAATTATTTGTTGTTATCTAAAAAATATAACTGCGTCAATGCGCTATTATTACTACTGTTTTTAATTAAAATCTCGGTCAAAAGTTGGCTGAAATATATCACATATATTGTTCTACTTATATTTGCTGAACTCTATTTTACGTGTCTTCAGATCTCGAATTTTATATTCGGTCTATTCTTATCATATCAATGAAAAGTGTTAGGCACGCATATACGTAGCTCTCCTTGGTTACATTATCTTTTCTCTACGGCTCATACAGAGATCAGTGTTAGGATCTATGTAACGACGATCGTCACACAGACAAGTGTCTCTGCGTAAGCGGAGAGAGAACAACGCTGCATCTTAGATCTGGCAACTCTGCGCTGCGTGCGTGGAGTCGAAATTGTGTTATTGATGGGGCCGCATCGAATATACACTGCTATCTAACGTCTGTCCTAAACCGACGCGTACTACATTACCGACGCTTTCGAAGTTCGTGATCGCGTTCAGCATCCCCTTAAGTAACTTAGATTTATAAAGGATATCTTTCTTTGTATATTTCTTCGTATATTTGCGGTGGCATGGTTTGCTCAGTTTTCCTTTCTTTTTTTATTATTTAGATTCAAATAAAGAAGGAAAAAAAATTTTTTGTCTTTCTCCTCGTTGGCATTTTTAGGGAAACTATTTTTTCCACTTTAGTTTACACTGCATTGTCTTTAAGCGTTGTTAGTGATCAAGAATGCACCGCGTAAACTTTGGAGGAGGGGAGCTTTTATATTTTTGACATTAATATTGATTCGTTGCTAGCGAAATTTTTGTATATGCGTGCGTTAATTGATTGCGTTTGTTGTTTCGTACTTAACCTTTGTATAATTAACTATAGTCAGTTATACAAAGGTTAAGTATAATTGACTATAGTCAATTATATAAAGGTTAAGTACAAAACAAAAACGCAATCAATTAACGTACGCATATACAAAAAGTTCTCTGGCAACGGATCAATATTAATATCAAAAATATAAAAGCTCCCCTCCTTCAAAGTTTACGCGGTGCATCCTTGATCACTAACAACGCTTAAAGACGATGCAGTGTAAACTAAGATGGAAAAAATAGTTTCCCCAAAAATGCCAACGAGGAGAAAAATAAAAAAATTGTTTTCCTTCTTTATTTGAATCTAAATAATAAAGAAAGAAAGAAAAACTGAGCAAACAGTGCCACCGCAAATATACGAAGAAAGAAATCCTTTATAAATCGTAGTTACTTAAATGCCGTTAGACATAAGAAATTAGATGTTTACTTGATTTGTGAATCGTATATATTTTACTGAAGAGGACCCAAATCGGGTCGAAACGTATATATTGTAATTATATTTTATCGAAACGTATATATTGTAATTATATTTTATCTCATATAAATAGCACTACATACCTGTGCCTGGATCTTATAGGCTCTTTTCTTCTCTTTTTTAGTCTCGAGGTACGTCGCGGTCAGGTTCTTACATACTGCTAGCATTTATTGCTTAAATTCGGCAGTTACAAAAGATATCGATTTCGTTAAAAAAGCATTGACTTCTTCACTTCATACTATTTAAATTAGTGATTTGTAATACTACGAATAATATCACTGTTTTAGGTAAAACGTGGAAGCTCGCGTAAGTCTCGTCACGGTCTCGTCGACGTCACGGTCGAGTGCTTATATGCTACCAGCATTTTCTGCTTATTTCTCCCATCCGCTTTACTTATCGCAACGATATGAATTACAAACATTTCATTCCAATAGAATAAACTGTAGCGAAATCATTGCTTTTTGAACGAAATGTATATTTTTTATAGTTGCCGAAATTAAGTAATAGAAGCTAGCTTATAGAGTTTGAGCACGACGTACATCGAGATGTACACGCGCTTCCACACTGTACCTAAAACAGTTGTATTATTATTTGTAATATTATTTTCCATTAATTCCAATAGAGCGAAGTGTGGAGAAGTCAGTACTTTTTGAACGTAATTTATATCTTTTGTAGTTGTCGAAGAAAAAGGAAAAAAATGCTGATGGCATATAAACACTTGACTGCGACGTCGAGACGTACGTCGCTCTCAGATTCTTACATACTGCTAGCGTTTATTACATAATTGCGGCAACTACAAAAAATATCAGTTGCGTTCAAAAAGCACTGACTTCTCTACACTACACTCTATTGGAATTAGTCATTTATAATATTACAAATAATACCCCTGCTTTAGGTAAAATGTAGAAGCGTGCGTACGACTCGACGTACATCGCGGTGAGGCTTTTACATGCCGCTAGGATTTATTGATTAATTTCGACAACTATCAAATATATCGGTTTTGTTCGAAAAGCACTTCTCCATACTTTACTCTATTCGAATTAATGGTTTGTAATATTACGAATAATATCATTGATTTAGGTAAAGCGTGGAAGCGCGCGTACGTCTCGACGTCGCGAGCAGGCTCTTAGATACGGCTGCTAGCATTTATTATTTATTTCACAGCAACTACAAAAAAGATATCGATGCCATTCAAAAAGCACTAACTTTTCTACGCGTTTTTCTCCTACGCTTTACTTAACACATTAAGTATTAATATTACATTTAAAAACCTCTAATTCCAATAGAATGAATTTTGGAAAAATAAATATTTTTTTAATCACATCGGTATTTCTTTTATAGTTGACGAAAAATAAGCAATAAATGCTAGTGACATGTAAGAGCCTGCCTGCAAAGTCGAGACGTACGATCGTTTACATGCTATACTTAACGCACCAGTATTAATTGTACAATTATAAACCTCTATATTGGAATTAACGTTTTTTATAATAATACAATTAATGTCAGTGCCTTACGATAGATGTGCACGTACGTCTCAACGTCGCGGTCAGGCTCTTTAACACTACGATCGTCGCATCGGGTCTTCAAAAGAATATTATATCCAAAATAGTCTTTTCTTATAGTTTATATGAACTCAAAAACCTAATTAAACAAAGAAAATATTATATAAATTTTTTATATTGAGTTTTTTTTTAAATCCCATGCGTCGACTCGTGTTCAAAAAGTAGCGCGACGACTATAGGGTTAATGCCGCTAGCAATTATTGTTTATTTCTCGACAACAACAACACGCGATTAATATCATTCAAAAAGCACTGACCTTTCGACAGTTTATTCCCAGACAACATAATGTCTAAAATCAGAACATAAGACATCTTAAAGATAATCTTTAAGATGTCTTTCAGACGATTTACGTATAAATGTCTTTAAGACGTCTTAAAGATTATCTTTAAGAGTCTTATGTCCCGATTTTAGACATTATGTTGTCTGGATTCTATTGAAATAATAATAGTATAATTAATACTGGTGAGTTAAATAAAGTGTGGAACCGCGCGTACGTCTCGATTTAACGGTCGACTTGGCGGTCAGCACAGAGAATTGAAAAAGAACTCAGTCACATGTCTTCAATTCTGAGTTTATTTTCAGATGCAAAAAAAGTTCTTCAAAGTTCAGTTTAGTGAAAAGAATTCTATTCGCATGTAAAAATGAACTTAGAATTGGTGACATACGACTGAATTTTTTTTTTAATTCCCTGTGCTATCTGACAGGCTCTTACATGCTTCTACAATTTATCGGTTATTTCTCGGTAAAAGTACAAAAAATATCGATATAATTAAAAAAAGCATTAACTTCTCCACACTTGATTTCGTTTCAATTAGCGGTTTATACTAATGCAATTAATATCGGTACGTTAAATAAAACGTGGAAAGGCCCGTATATTTCGATGTCGTCGACTGTCACTTTTTTGCAGGTTGAATTTTCTGTTTACTTTTCTGTAACCATCATATATATCGATGTTATTCGAAAAGCTGTATTTTACACTTGATTCTGTCGGAAATAACAGTTTATAATAATACCAGTGCTTAAGTAAAGCATGGAAAGGCGCGAACGTTTCGACGTCGCGTTCAAGCTCTTACATACCGCTCTTATATATCAAAACCTTGAATAAGTCCTCGCTGTTTTCCAACAAATGGCGTTACCAGAACTGCGTGCGTGTAGTTTAAGATGGTGACGCATCTATAAAGAAGTACTGTAAGCAAGCTTGAAATTCAGTGTATGTCATTTCGCCGAAGTGTAAACAACTTTTTTTTTTATAGTGTTAAACATGTCGAGTTTCGTGCCAAAAAAAGAATATTTGCGGGGAATTCTACTGCACTACTTTATTCAAAAAAAATCTGCAGCTAAAGTACACAGAATTTTTGTTGAGACTTACGGCGACCATGCTCTGTCGGAAACAACATGCAGAGATTGGTTTAGATGCTTCAAAAATAATGATTTTGATGTTGAAGATAAAGAACGCTCTGGCGCACCGAAAAAGTTTGAAGACAAAGAATTGGAGGCATTACGTCATGAAGACTCCTGTCAGACGCTAGCTGAACTTGCATAATCATTAGTAGTTGATCACACAACAGTTTCGAAACGTTTGAAAGTATTAGGAATGATTCAAAAGCAAGGACATTGGGTGCCGTACGAGCTGAAGCCGAGAGACGTCGAACGGTGTCTTTTCACGTGTAAACAGCTGTTTCAACGGCAGAAAAGGAAAGGTTTTTTGCATAGTATCGTGACTGGTGATGAAAAGTGGGTACACTACGATAACCCTAAGCGTAGAAGATCGTGGGGTAAGCCCGGCTATGTATCAACATCGTCGGCAAAGCCGAATATACATGGTTCGAAGCTTCTGCTTTGCATTTGGTGCGATCAGCTGGGTGTAGTTTATTATAAGCTGCTCAAACCATCACGGGAGATCGTTATCGACTACAATTAATGCGTTTGAGCCGAGCATTGAAGGAAAAACGCCGCTGTACGACCAGAGACATGATAAAGTGATTTTGCAACATGATAACGCTCGGCTAGATGTTGCACAATCGGTGAAAACCTACTTGGTAACGCTTAAATGGGAAGTCCTACCCTATCCGCCGTATTCATCAGACATTGCCCCTTCCGATTATCACTTGTTCCGATCGATGGCCTGGCTGAGCAGCACTTCCATTCTTATGAAGATGTCAAAAAATGGGTCGATTCTTAGATAGCCTCAAAAGACGTGTCATTTTTCCGACGTGGAATTCAAATGCTGCCAGAAAGATGGGAAAAAGTAGTGGCTAGCGATGGACGATACTTTCAGTGACATGTTTTTTACAACTTTTTTTAAATAAAGCATTAATTTTCACGAAAAATCAGCGAGAACTTTTCAAGGTCTTAATACAATAAGTAATATTTAAAAATTTTTCTTAATATTAGGACCTTAACTTAGTTTCCGCCCGCAAATGTTAGATAGCAATGCAAACAGTTCTAGTAGTCATTACTAACGAAACAGGTAGTTTGTGATTAATTTCGACATTTCTCGATAACATTCAGTCAGCATACACAATTATTTTCCTAAACAACAATTTCTTTTGCTTTGTGAAAAATGGAACGCGATAAAGTGTTTTTTCGACATGTGCTTTTGCACTATTTTGATTTGAAAAAAAGTGTAGCAGAAGTTCATCGATTACTTGAAGAAGGTTATG
>NW_022639720.1:24426-24567 GCF_010583005.1 Odontomachus brunneus
CTACTGCACTACTTTATTCAAAAAAAATCTGCAGCTAAAGTACACAGAATTTTTGTTGAGACTTACGGCGACCATGCTCTGTCGGAAACAACATGCAGAGATTGGTTTAGATGCTTCAAAAATAATGATTTTGATGTTGAA
>NW_022639720.1:31737-34121 GCF_010583005.1 Odontomachus brunneus
CTTTCCCCAAGATTTTTACATTACAGTAATTTCCTTGCTAACAATGAAAAATGCATGAACGTTCGAGCGAGCGAAACAATCGTCGGGACACCGCGTATTGCTCACGTATAGACGAGACAGTGTGAGTCAAGCGTTTTCTTCGTGTGTTTCACACGTATTTTAGGACGGCATTTCTGTCCAGACGTCTTATAATGCTATTTCTCTCGTTCTTACGTTTGCGATAGAGGATGGAAGATCGCCGCGACTCCCACCACTATTCCCTCTCCAAGCGTCCGACGATCGTATACCGCTAGCTCCCTCCGCCACTCCGTGCTGCTCTTAGCTCACCTACACGCAGCAGTGTATGAGTGACGCGTTATCGTGTGCGAGTCACACGGATATTCGGACGGCATTAACGCCGGTGCGTGTACACCTAATAGATACACAGAATATTACTGCGCACTATGTTTTCTAGCAATCAGAAATACAGTGACATGAATATATGCATTGCGCACACATGTAACTGAACGATACAATGCAATTAGAGGAGACATCAATTGTTCGAGGTGTAGAGAATCAGAATGTCAGATAATACCGACTAATTTGTGTCCGATTTGCACTAAGTAAATCTAGTGTGCACTTCGTAAAAGAAATGGAAGTTTTTGCGCAAATCGAGCAAGAATTGCGGAAGCAGTCGGCTCGACTGAATTAGTGAGACGCGTGGGTGCAAAAGTGTGACGAGTGCCTCGAGTTGTTGGAAGAACATAGTCGGGCTAAACGACCGCGATTATCGATCGGTATTAGACAGTCATTGATTGCTCGAATCGCGCAACTCGTGGGTTTAAAAAATACGTTGCGCACATGTTTTGTTCACGCGGGTGCCGGACACAGCACGAGAGACGCAGGACTCGTTTGGCGCGAGATCGATACCGCGTTCCATAACCGTATACTAACCGGAATTCTCATCAACGCGAACCACATCGAACCTCGCCAATTTCTCGAGGATGCAAAGACTATGATGCTCGAGCGCGTACGAGATGCAATGAAGAGACACGTAAACGTGAAAGTGAATACTGTGTTTAACGGTGAGTTCGTCGCGGGTGAAAAACGTGCGGTAAAGAGCATCACTACGAAAAACTGTGAACTCTTCTCCACATCCAACTCAGAGGAGTAGTACGAGCGACGCATCGTCGAGCCCACTTTAGCATCGTTGGAGGAATTCTAGGAACGCGATAGCGGGTGGGCATTATCGCGAATACTCAATCTTACAATCAATGTGAACAAATACAATCCGTTGCACGCGGAATGTCACCTTGAGTTACCGCGTGTGATACAACTGAAGCGAGCGGTGATTAATGTGAAATCTTCGGACAATGCGTGTTTCGCGTGGGCAATCGTTGCGGCTTTGTATCCAGCCGAAAGAAATACAGATCGCGCATCATCGTATCCCTATTACACGAACGTACTCAATCTTCAAGACATTGAGTTCCCCATGAAAATTATTCAAAGTACAAGATTTGAACGATTAAACGATATATCCATCAATGTGTACGGCATCATGAGAGAAAAGAACGAATCCGTTATTCCGGTATGTCTCAGCGATGGAAAAAGGGAAGAGCTGTCCTTCCGGACAAGTTGTCCACCGGACACAGTTGTTTCGGTGAGTATCTGCACAAGATTGGCAGGGAGCTTAACTCCCGCTGCCATCACTGTGGTGCCAAGGTGAACTCGGCGCAGCATACCCTAGAGGAGTGTCCCTCCTGAGTGGCAGAGCGCCGAATCCTGGTCGGAGTGGCGGTAGCGGATCTCTCTTCTTCGACCCTTGTCAGGACCATGCTTGGGGGAGATGAGGCCTGGTCCGCCGTCACCTCCTTCTGCGACACTGTTGTGTCGCAGAAGGAGGAGGCCAAAAGGGTTAGGAGGAGCAAAGTTGCCCCCTGGGATGGGGTGAGGCGCCGCAGGAGAAAAGCGGCACCTCATCTACCCGCGCACCAGCGCGGGATAGAAAGGCGACACACCTGTGGGCGGGGAGGGGACGTCACTGCTGGCGTTTCTTCCCTCGGGGTACCTGCAGGTGCCCCCCCCCCCAGTGCTGCCGGGTCCTCCTGGCAGCGATCGCCGGAGGACCTGGCGGAGAGGGGGGAGATAGAAGGCGCCTGGTCGGGCGAGAGAGACGCGTCGGTGCGACTCCCCCACCTTCCGTGACAAGAAGTCAGACTAGGAGCCTCCGGGAGGAGGGCAAAGTGGTCGGCCTGCATGGGCGGGTTTTCAGGCCGCTCACCCCTCTCTCAGAGAATGGAGGCTCCTGACCAAGAAAGGTGGAGGAGGGAGACTCCTCGGTCAGGATCGTAGGGGCGGGCCGAGTCCGGCTAGCAGCGCCCCTAATTGGTGAGGTATGACCAGTC
>NW_022639720.1:34131-37921 GCF_010583005.1 Odontomachus brunneus
GGGGGGGGGGGGGGGGCCACGTCCGGACATGTAGGATTGATGGAGACGGGCCGGGAGTTTTCATCCCCCCCCCGGCCCGGGAAGGGGGCGGGGTTTTCTTAGTTTCCCCACCCTGCAGCTGAGAGCGTCCCAGAATTCATGCGCAAGTAGTTCCCGGGGCGCCCTCGCGATGGCCGCAAGAGGCCCAGCAGAGGTTTTAGTGGGTAGGCTCTCTCCGGCGGTTAGTTCCGGAGGGGGAGATTCCCACACTACCCCTGGAAAAGTCCCGTATTTCCCGGGGGTGCGCGTAATGCATTTCATCTGTCTAAAAAAAAAGCGATGGAAAGAGGGAAAAGCATGTGAACTTGCTGCACATTTCGGATCCTCGAGATCACAACGCGGGACACTTCGCCTGGATCAAGGACTTATTCCGGCTCGTGAGCTCGCAGTTGAGCAAGTCTAAAGGCAGAAATACATTTACGATCGGTAAGTACATTTCACGAATTCAATGTATCAGAAGTACGCAATAAGACGATAAAATAAAAATTGCAATGTTTGTAGGTGTCTGCACTACTTCCATTCCAACGAAAGGCTGGAAAGTCACACAATAGACTGACAAAAAATTAACGACTGTGCCATCATTCTGCGCAACGAAGACAATAAATAGCTGAGTTTTAGCAATCACAGCAGAAAAGAGCGGGAGCGGTGCACTTAGACGCAGTACAATTGGACACGTTGCAAATGGACAAGGCATTTGACACACAGTTCAATTGGACACGGTGCGTTTGGACACAAAACTTTTGGGCACCGTTGTTTTTGGACACGAAAGAAAATGCACGTCGTTCAGTTACACACCGTTCATTTGGACACCGTTCAGTTGTACACCGTGTATTTGGACACAGTTCAGTTGGACACCGTTCAAGTGCCCATTGTTCACTTGGACACAAAAGGATCCTCACTGTTCACTTGGACACCGTTCACTTGGACACCGTTCACTTGGACACCGTTCACTTGGACACCGTTCATTTGGACACCGTTCACTTGGATACCGTTCAGTTGCCCACTGTTCACTTGGACACAGAACGATGCGTGCTGTTCATTTGTACACCGTTCACTTGGACACCGCGGAATTGCTTGTCTGTTCACTTGGACACAGAAGGGTGCGCACTGTTCACTTGGACACCGTTCACTTGGACATCGTCCAGTTGCCTGCTGTTCATTTGGACACAGAATGATGTGCACCGTTTATTTTATCATCATTTAATTATATATCGTTTGTTTATGCAATGGATATGCAACTGATAAGAAATAAAAAATAGTTTTGTAGAAAATATTTGTGATTTTATTTCGTTTTCATCACATCCAACCACGACGCCATATGCCTAGAGATATTCTAGAGACTCTATAAACAACGACATATGATTGGATGTGTCCGTTTGCAATGTACGCATCTTGGACTCTCTCCAATTTTCGTACTACTATTTGTGATGTAGAGTGTAAATTGTGGTTTTGATAATTATTTAGTTTAGCGGCAACACCTCCGATTTCGATGAAAATAGACTCAATCGACGCGCTTTTGTATGCCAAACAACTTTTTCTTCTGACAAAATCGTCGCTCTCTACTGCGAAGCGAGATATTAATAGACAAAGTTAAGGGCGTGTTAGGTTAGAAAATCTATCATATCATTTATCTCTAGTTATGTAACTGTGGGGCTTCGTCTCCCAGATCCCCTATAACGGGGGGCGGGGGCTATAGTCTCTTGTGCTTAAGCTAAAAAGTGAATTTCTCACAAAAGACTACAGCCCCCACCCCCCGTGATAGGGGGGTCTCGGGAACAAAGCCCCCCAGTTACATAGCTAGAAATAGATGGTATGACAGATTTTCTAACTTAATACGCCCTCAACTTTGTCTATTAATGGGCACATTCAGTAGAAAAAGCGCTCAGTGAGCAATCAACAATTATTGGTTCCTGCTATTAGATCTCTAAATCTAGACCAATTACATTGACAAATTACTCAACTGTTGTGCAACTGTTGAGTCTGCTGAATGAGGCCAATATCTCGCTTCGCAGAAAAAAGAGCGACGATTTTGTCGGAGAAAAAAGTTGTTTGGCATGCAAAAACGCGTCGATTGAGTCTATTTTCATCGAAATCGGAGGTGTAGCCGCTAAATTAAATAATTACCAAAACCACAATTTACCCACGCTCTACATCACAAGTAGTAGTACGAAAATCGGAGTGAGTCCCAGATGCGCACATTGACAAACGGACACATCCAATCATATGTCGTTGTTTATAGAGTCTCTAGAATATCTCTAGGCATATGGCGTTGTGGTAAAAACGAAATAAAAACACAAATATTTTCTACAAAACTATTTTTTATTTCTCATTAGTTGCATATCCATTGCATAAACAAACGATACATAATTAAATGATGATAAAATAAACGGTGCACATTATTCTTTGTCCAAATGAACAGCAAGCAACTGAACGATGTCCAAGTAAACGGTGTCCAAATGAACAATGCGCATCTTTCTGTGTCCAAGTGAACAGTGGGCGATTGAACGGTGTCAAAATGAACGGTGTCCAACTGAACGTTGTCCAAGTGAACTGTGTCCAAATGAACAGTGTCCAAGTGAACAGTGTCTAAATGAACGGTGTCCAACTGAACTGTGTCCAACTGAACGGTGTCCAAATGAACGGTGTGTAACTGAACGTCGTGCATTTTCTTTCGTGTCCAAAAACAACGGTGCCCAAAAGTTTAGTGTCCAAACGCACCGTGTCCAATTGAACCGCGTGTCAAGTGCCGTGTCCATTTGCACCGTGTTCATTTGCAACGTGTCCAATTGTACTGTGTCCAACTGAATGCCACTCGGAAAGAACGAGTTCCCTTTGTGATATACGCCGACCTATAGTGCACATTGGAGAAGACGTCAAGAAATGGGGAGGATTGCAATTTGTACACATACCAACATCACAGGGTATTTAATATAGCATATTACATACGTTGCTCGTACGACGATTCATTACCCAAAGTCGTCGCGATAGTGACTGCATCTCATGGTTCGTCGGGCAACTCGAAGAAATAGCACACCGTGTAAAAGTAATATTATCATCCAATGTCCCCATGGAAATATTGTCGAAAGAACAGTGGGCGACATTTCGCAATGCAACACAATGTCACGTATTTGAAAAACCATTCACAGCAGAGGATACGGGGAGCGGTCCACCTGGATACGGTGCATTTGGACGCAGCCAATCACAGCACCGTGTGATTGAGTGGCATTCAGTTGGACACAGTACAATTGGACACGTTGCAAATGGACACGGTGCAAATGGACACGGCACTTGACACACGGTTCAATTGGACACGGTGCGTTTGGACACGAAACTTTTGGGTACCGTTGTTTTTGGACACGAAAGAAAATGCACGACGTTCAGTTACACACCGTTCATTTGGACACCGTTCAGTTGGACACAGTTCAGTTGGACACCGTTCATTTAGACACTGTTCACTTGGACACTGTTCATTTGGACACAGTTCACTTGGACAACGTTCAGTTGGACACCGTTCATTTTGACACCGTTCAATCGCCCACTGTTCACTTGGACACAGAAAGATGCGCATTGTTCATTTGGACACCGTTTACTTGGACATCGTTCAGTTGCTTGCTGTTCATTTGGACAAAGAATAATGTGCACCGTTTATTTTATCATCATTTAATTATGTATCGTTTGTTTATGCAATGGATATGCAACTAATGAGAAATAAAAAATAGTTTTGTAGAAAATATTTGTGTTTTTATTTCGT
>NW_022639720.1:37931-40779 GCF_010583005.1 Odontomachus brunneus
GCACCATTCAATCGCCCACTGTTCAATTGGACACAGAAGGATGCGCACTGTTCATTTGGACACCGTTGACTTGGACATCGTTCAGTTGCTTGCTGTTTATTTGGACACAGAATGATGTGCACCGTTTATTTTATCATCATTTAATTATGTATCGTTTGTTTATGCAATGGATATGCAACTGATGAGAAATAAAAAATAGTTTTGTAGAAAATATTTGTGTTTTTATTTCGTTTTTACCACAACGCCATATGCCTAGAGATATTCTAGAGACTCTATAAACAACGACATATGATTGGATGTGTCCGTTTGTCAATGTGCGCATCTGGGACTCACTCCGATTTTCGTACTATTATTTGTGATGTAGAGCGTGGGTAAATTGTGGTTTTGGTAATTATTTAATTTAGCGGCAACACCTCCGATTTCGATGAAAATAGACTCAATCGACGCGTTTTTGCATGCCAAACAACTTTTTCCTCTGACAAAATCGTCGCTCTTTTTTCTGCGAAGCGAGATATTAATAGACAAAGTTGAGGGCGTATTAGGTTAGAAAATCTGTCATACCATCTATTTCTAGCTATGTAACTGGGGGGCTTCGCCCCCCAGACCCCCCTATCACAGGGGGTGGGGGCTGTAATCTTTTGTGAGAAATTCACTTTTTAGCTTAAGCACAAGAGACTATAGCCCCCACCCCCCGTGATAGGGAGGTCTGGGAGACGAAGCCCCCCAGTTACATAACTAGAGATAAATGATATGATAGATTTTCTAACCTAACACGCCCTCAACTTTGTCTATTAATATCTCGCTTCGCAGTAGAGAGCGACGATTTTGTCAGAGGAAAAAGTTGTTTGGCATACAAAAACGTGTCGATTGAGTCTACTTTCATCGAAATCGTAGGTGTTGCCGCTAAACTAAATAATTATCAAAACCACAATTTACACTCTACATCACAAATAGTAGTACGAAAATCGGAGTGAGTCCCAGATGCGCACATTGACAAACGGACACATCCAATCATATGTCGTTGTTTATAGAGTCTCTAGAATATCTCTAGGCATATGGCGTTGTGGTTGGATGTGATAAAAACGAAATAAAAACACAAATATTTTCTACAAAACTATTTTTTATTTCTCATCAGTTGCATATCCATTGCATAAACAAACGATACATAATTAAATGATGATAAAATAAACGGTGCACATCATTCTGTGTCCAAATGAACAGCAAACAACTGGACGATGTCCAAGTGAACGGTGTCCAAATGAACAGTGCGCATCCTTCTGTGTCCAAGTGAACAGTGGGCGATTGAACGGTGTCCAAGTGAACGGTGTCCAAATGATCGGTGTCCAAATGAACGGTGTCCAATTGAACGGTGTCCAAGTGAACTGTGTCCAAATGAACGGTGTCCAAGTGAACAGTGTCCAAATAAACGGTGTCCAAGTGAACAGTGCGCATTTTTCTGTGTCCAAGTGAACAGACAAGCAATTCCACGGTATCCAAGTGAACGGTGTACAAATGAACAGCACGCATCGTTCTGTGTCCAAGTGAACTGTGGGCACTTGAACGGTGTCCAACTGAACTGTGTCCAAGTAAACGGTGTCCAACTGAACGGTGTCCAAATGAACGGTGTGTAACTGAACGACGTGCATTTTCTTTCGTGTCCAAACGCACCGTGTCCAATTGAACTGTGTGTCAAATGCCGTGTCCATTTGCAACGTGTCCATTTGCAACGTGTCCATTTGCAACGTGTCCAATTGTACTGTGTCCAAGTGCACCGCTCCCGTGTGATTAGAGACATTTGTAGAGTCCCTTGGAACAGCGACTTGTGATTGGACTGTGTCCAATTGCCCCGTGTCGAACTGATATACACCTGAGGATACATGCGTACGCGACCATTGTCATTTTACCGGCCGCTACCAAAGTCCAGCGCATTTAAATTACAACTTATATTACAAAAATTCATATTACATTCCAATCGTTTTCCACAATTTATCCGGCTACGATTCACATTTCATCATCAAAGAAATAGCAAATGCATTTGAGGGTTCAATCGATGTGCTACCGATAACAAAAGAAAAATACATTTCGTTTACAAAGAACATTCAAGATACGGCAGATAAATACAAAAATATTGTAAAATTGCATTTCATCGATTTGTGCAAATTTCTCAGCAGTAGTCTCGATAAATTGGCATCCTTTCTCACTAAAGACAAGTTGAAAATTGTACGATCGGAATTTCCAAAATTATCCGTCGAAGAATTTAATTTATTGACGCGAAAGGGTGTCTTTCAGTACGAATACGTAGATTGCGTGGACAAGCTGCAGGACACATGTTTACCGCCGCGAGAATCGTTTTACAGTTCGTTGACGGGTGATACAGTATCCGAGAGCGATTACGCGCACGCCGCGGAGATCTGGAAGCGGTTCTCCACTCGAACCTTGGGCGAATACAGCGACTTGTATTTAAAGACTGATGTCTTGTTATTGGCAGATATTTTTGAAAATTTCCGCGACAGCTGCATCACAAGTTATGGACTCGATCCCGCGCATTATTATACTCTGCCTGGATTTACGTGGGATGCAATGTTGAAACATACCGGCATAAATTTCGAATTGCTCACCGATATTGATATGATCATGTTCATCGAACGCGGTATACGCGGCGGCCTGAGTCAATGTTCGGATAGATACGCACACGCCAATAACAAGTACATGCAATCTTACGACCCGTCGAAACCATCATCATACTTAATGTACTTTGATGTAAACAATTTGTATGGATGGGCAATGTATCAACCAATGCCTTACGCCGAGTTTCGATGGATCGACAACGTGTCAAACTTTGACGTAT
>NW_022639720.1:40834-41978 GCF_010583005.1 Odontomachus brunneus
CATTCAAGATACGGCAGATAAATACAAAAATATTGTAAAATTGCATTTCATCGATTCGTGCAAATTTCTCAGCAGTAGTCTCGACAAATTGGCATCCTTTCTCACTAAAGACAAGTTGAAAATTGTACGGTCGGAATTTCCAAAATTATCCGTCGAAGAATTTAATTTATTGACGCGAAAGGGTGTCTTTCCGTACGAATACGTGGATTGCGTGAACAAGCTGCAGGACACATGTTTACCGCCGCGAGAATCGTTTTACAGTTCGTTGACGGGTGATACAGTATCCGAGAGCGATTACGCGCACGCCGCGGAGATCTGGAAGCGGTTCTCCACTCGAACCTTGGGCGAATACAGCGACTTGTATTTAAAGACTGATGTTTTGTTATTGGCAGATATTTTTGAAAATTTTCGTGACAACTGCATCACAAATTATGGACTCGATTTCGCGCATTATTATATTCTGTCAGGGTTTACGTAAGATGCAATGTTGAAACATACCGGCATAAATTTCGAACTGCTCACCGATATTGATATGATCATGTTCATCGAACGCGGTATACGCGGCGGCCTGAGTCAATGTTCGGATAGATACGCACACGCCAATAACAAGTACATGCAATCTTACGACCCGTCGAAACCATCATCATACTTAATGTACTTTGACGTAAATAATTTGTATGGATGGGCAATGTGTCAACCATTGCCTTACGCCGAGTTTCGATGGATCGACAACGTGTCAAACTTTGACGTATCCTCAGTCGCTAACGATTCTCCCACAGGATACATTCTCGAGGTCGACTTGGAGTATCCGCAAAATTTGCACGATGAGCACATTGACCTACCGTTTTGTCCTATGTGCAATAAGCCACCCGGCAAGTGTCAGGAGAAACTTCTCGCGACGTTATACAATAAGCAGCTTTATATTATCCACTACCGCAAACTGCAACAGTGCACGCGCACGGTCTTTGTATTACAAAGATTCGCCGCATGCTCCAATTCGCTCAATCTTCCTGGCTCCGCAGTTATATCAAATTAAACACGCAATTTAGAACGCGTGCAACTAATGATTTTGAGAAAAATTTGTACAAATTGATGAACAATGCGGTATTCGGCAAAACGATGGAAAATATTCGAAATCATGTCG
>NW_022639720.1:41988-42365 GCF_010583005.1 Odontomachus brunneus
GATACGGTGCAGAGGCAATGATCGCAAAACCAAATTTTCACAGTAGAAGTATATTTTCGGAAAAGTTAATCGCCATTGAATTGCGCAAACTTGAGGTGAAATTCAACAAGCCAATCTACGTGGGTATGTGCATACTCGAAATATCAAAGGTTTGCTTGTATGAATTTCATCACGAGTACATGTATCCTCTATATCGCGACAAATGTAAAATAATGTACACTGACACAGACAGACGGTATATAGTACCTGATTCGACTGAAACGTTACTATGAGGGCATTACAAAATACCATTATAAATAGAATATAAATCGTATATTTTATGTGTAAATAGAATATAAATCGTATATTGTATATTTTATATGTAAATAGAATATATT
>NW_022639720.1:42375-42503 GCF_010583005.1 Odontomachus brunneus
CCGTGAGAATCGTTTTACAGTTCGTTGACGAGTGATACAGTATCCGAGAGCGATTACGTGCACGCCGCGGAAATCTGAAAGCGGTTCTCCATTCGAACCTTGGGCGAATACAGCGACTTGTATTTAAA
>NW_022639720.1:42513-43068 GCF_010583005.1 Odontomachus brunneus
TACAACACATTATCCATGTGTATCCACGAGTTACATGATTTATCAAATCCCAACCATTTCACATAAAGGATCACCAACCATTCCGGAAGCTATACTTAGACATTTCACATAAACCTTATCGCCTTTTCTGCACAACACTTTTTCCACCAAGTACACGTTTGGATTGGCAACACGATGCAGTACTTCGTACTCGTGGACGATGAATCTAATAAATCTATGCTTTACGCCGGTGAAATGCGACGATGTCAACGATGTCCGTGAAATACGACGATGTCAACGATAGTGAGTGGGATCTGATCTTCATGTCCGCACATTAATTGACTGATTGAACGATAAATTGAGAAATTCTCAGTGCAATATTAAGTATCACAATGCAACATTTTTTGTCCTAATACATCAATGTGTAGATACGGTTGACTGCAAGACGTCGTCAGACTGCATGTGCGACATATGATGTTACTATTAAGGAGCACGTTAGGCTATGCTGATTTTGCACATTTAAGCAACCCTCTCCTAACGAGACATATTTGTTAGAAAGAGTTAGCAATGGACCAT
>NW_022639720.1:43078-43786 GCF_010583005.1 Odontomachus brunneus
ATTAAGTATCACAATGCAACATTTTTTGTGCTGATACATCAATGTGTAGATACGGTTGACTGCAAGACGTCGTCAGACTGCATGTGCGACATATGATGTTACTATTAAGGAGCACGTTAGGCTATGCTGATTTTGCACATTTAAGCAACCCTCTCCTAACGAGACATATTTGTTAGAAAGAGTTAGCAATGGACCATATAAAAGTTATCCAGGAGTCGCCGGCAAATAGTCCAAGTTCAAGTCGAACAGAAAGAGATACAAAAATGTTGCACAATACGTAATATCGTAGACGCATATATGAGAACGTGATTTTAATACAGAGCTCTCCACGTAAGTTTTTAAAATAGATTGTATAATTCTGATACTTTATATTTTTTAAAATAATAATTAATCTAATTTTAGATATTTTGTTCGAAGAAAATATCAGCGATGAGGAGCAGGAAACTCCCATTGAAGTCATCAATATCGATGTCTCTCCCTTATAGAAATATCATACTAAGAATCATTCATTAATTACTTATTTTCAGTATTAAAAGTACAGTATTTAGTAATATTCTGTGATTCAAATACAGCTTTTAGTACTCAAGTATTTCAATATTTAATGTTACAAATCCTACCTTATGATTGATTTCAATACTTAAATATTGATATGTAATACTTCGTCCAGTGATAAAATACTTACGCAGAACATTGTCAATATTTAAATAC
>NW_022639720.1:44397-49240 GCF_010583005.1 Odontomachus brunneus
TTTGGAAAGCTCTCGAGATGTGCTATAAGAATATGCAATGAAAAATGGGGTGTTCCATTTAAAAAAATTAATGTGACCTTGACCTGACCTTCGCTACGCAACCCAAGGTCAAACTGATGTGATCAGTAAATACATCTTTTTAAACGCCACAACTTTTATCTGAAACATTTTTTTCCAAAACGCTTAGTTTTCGAGATATTTCACCGGTCCGGGACTTTTTGAACACCCTGTATATATATATATATATATATATATATATACATAAAAAGAGAGAAAAAATTATGAAAATTTATATTCAAAATATTATTGAAATATAGAAATATCTAAATATCTAAATATTTTCCGTAATATTTATCGTAAAAAAAAATTAATATTTTGTAAATATTTCTATAAATATTACACATGACAAAAATAAATATAATTATTTATTGTTCGAGAGCGAGGATTGTTATGTAGAAATAGGCGAGCGAACGTTCTAGAACGTTCGCTCGCCTATTCAAGCGCGAGTTCACATTTTTTACTCCGATTTCGCTTGCTGGTCGCGGTTGCCATGCCGACCATTCGCGCAAACAAACAAACATACACGCTAGTCAACTCGCACATTAGATCGCCGCTGTTACCACGCGGACCTTATTTGGCAATATTCTAGAAGATTCGGCAACCGCGACCAACCAGCGAACGACTTGTCGATAAGCGCTTTTCGTTAAAAGCCGCCCTCGTCGATGACGAGGGCAGTCGGTACTTCGCTTTTCGAATCGACAGGAGCACATCTCGATTCGCGAGTCAACCCTCTGATCTTCAATACTGGCGATTGCAACCGCGACTTCATCGCGCGTCCGCTTGATAGACGTGATATCAAGCGATCGTTCGGTCCGGTTATCCATCGGGACCGCGAGCTCCGCTGCATTCGCGCCGCCGGCGAGATCCTCGATTCGCAGCATCAGCGCACCTCCGTTCGAGCGCCGAAATCCTATTTATCGCTCTCAGGCCTGCTCCTCATCGTTGTTCGCAAGTCGGCGGATCGCGTCTGCCGCTTGCCGCTCGCGCTTTGCGCGCGTTATCGTTCTCGGCCTCCACGGCCTCCGCGATCTCCGTCCACGGTTAATCGAACCGTGACGCCGTGAGACGAGTCGTGGGTAATCTACTCATTTCGCTCATCCGTTTACTGTTGTGCGCCTTGTCACTCTGTGTACCTTTAGTGTCATTCAGTTGTTTTGTTCTCGAGAAGTCATTCGTTCGACGTACGTCATACGTCTCGTGGACGCGCGCCAAGGTCGCGCAAGATCTTCGTCGCTCGCGCGCAAGATTTCCGTCCGCGGAGCGAAAGTGTAACGCTCAGCAAGATCTCCGTCGCGCTCGGCTGACCCGACCGTCGGCAAACGAAGATCTCCGTTTCGAACCTCTCGGCCGTCGAACTGTGTTCTCGAGTGACTGTGTCGTGATATAAAGAAGGTGATTGTCCAGAAAAGTGTTCATTACTCGACTTGCTCACATTTCCTCTCCGCGCCCTGCGCTGGGCGATATCAGCGCGTTCGCTCGCTGCCCAACGGGAGCTTAGCCCGTCGGATCCGCGACATTTATAATTATTAAATTAATAAAGAAATAAGAAAATCGAAATTTAAATTGGTAATGTACATTAGAAAAAAATTCTTTAAATGAAAGAAATATGTTGTGTTACATATAATTTCTTAACTTAAAAAAAATATTGTTAAATTTTAGAAAATATATAATAAATATAAAGAAATATTTTTTTGAATTTGTAAAATAAACTGCAAAATTATGAATTTATAAATAAAAAAGTGATTTCTTTGATTTAAAATATCTATATATATAAATAAACAAAGGATTTCTTTACAAGGAGAAAATTAGTGTTTTTAAATATAAAAACTGTTTAAATAAATATTTGCTTGTTCTAAAAGTAAATAAAATACAAGTAAATCATTTTATAAATCTGAATAAATTATTTTCTAATATTAAAAGTATTTTTTTATGTTTCAAATTAAAGTTTCTTTTATTATCAGAAAAAAATTTATTTAAATTTACAAAATAATTTATTTTACTTTTAAAACTAGTAAATATTTCTTAAATATACTTTCAACATACTTTTTAAAACATATATTTTAAAAAAATCTATTCTCACCTTTTAAATAAATCATATGCTTTCGTATATAGATATACCATATGTACATAATATAAAGCGTCTCTCAATCAAAGTGACAGTAACGCAGTAGGTAAGGTGAACGACACAAGAATCAGCCCAAGTAACAGACTCACGTCAAAATGACGTAAAAAACTGGTCATAACTGGTCGAATGACGTCAAGTGACTAAATAACGACGTCTTTAAAACGTTTTTTTTTTGTGACATCTTAATGACGTTTCTGTATGGGAGCGGTGCACTTGGACACGGTGCATTTAGACACAGCCAATCACAGCACCGTGTGATTAGAGACATTTTTAGGGTCCCTTGGAACAGCGACTTGTGATTGGACTGTGTCCAATTGCCCCGTGTCCAACTGATATACACCCTTTCTGTATACCGTCTTAAAAACGTATTATTAACGTTTAGAGACCTCATAAAACGTCATTAAGTCGTCTAAAATGTCGTCATCGGTCTGTGACATTAGACTATCATTTTGACGATATTCTCACGATATTTTTGACCATTCCTTGGTTATTCTTGATCCTGAACTTACTTAGATTTTGATGTCATTTTGACGTAAGTCTGCTACCTGGGAGAGGTCTCAGGCTCGAATCTCATCAATGCCCATACAGCACAGAAGCTTGCAGCAACATTGCTACAACGTTGCAAGATTGCATATTGCAGTGCAATGTTGCAGAGACTTTGCAGTGACATTAATTTGCAATATTACTTTAGCAATATTGCAGTAATATTTTAAAAAATATTACGAATATAATATATTTTATTTACTTACTAGTTATTTTTTTTACTTGTATTTCAAATTCAGCAATGTTTTACATCAATAATACTTATAGAATAGTACTTAGAATAGCACTCGTTAGTGGCAATCATTAATTTGTCTTATGGTCTAGGTATAGCTTCCAGAATGGAGCAGTGTCTTGAATCAGCGATGTGCCGACGTTTCGCAAACGTTGCAGTTCGCATCATTAGGACTGAGAACTCTGATACTAAGCTCCCTTGGGTAAAGGTTGTCTTTATATGCCCCCCTTGCCCCCCCCCTTGTGTAGATGGTGTTAGGGAGTAGGGGACGAGGCTTGAATCCAGCCAATCAGCGTATTTTAATTGATGGTCAATTAAAAAACTGGGAGGGCAGTATGCCAAATAGAGTTTACTTGCATACCTTTGTCTCGGTTGAGGTTGTTGGGATGTTTTAAAATTTCTAGACCTTCACGATGTTTTCTGGCAAAATAACTCTGTGAGGGAGCCAATCTGATGGCTTTGTCATATTGTACGGAGTGTCCAGTCTCCATCCAGTGTTCAGCTAAGACTGATTGAGTAAAGTGACCATACTTGGTACATCGCTGGTGTTCCTTGATTCGCGTACTGATCTTCCTTCCGGTTTCTTCTATATAAACTTTATCACAGGAGCAAAGGTTCTTATATACACCTGATGTTTCTAGGCATGATTTCTGATCCTTCGGATTTGGGAGTAAATGGGAGAGCTTCCTATGGGGTTTGAAGATTATTTTGATTTTGTGTTTACCGAGAATCCTGCTGATAGGTTCTGTTATGCCCTGGAGATATGGAAGGACAGCCGTCTTTCTCTTTTCTCTCTCTTCATCTAGTGTGTCAGTATTTTTAGGACTGACAATTCTGTTATTCTGGTTTTTTATTACTTGCGAGATGTTTTTGCTGTTGTATCCATTTTTGGTTAAGGCTGTACTGAGGTGTTCTAGTTCTCCATCCAGAGATGGTTCCGAAATTGTGAGCGTTCTGTAAACCAATGAACTTATGACAGAATTCTTTTGCGAGGGATAATGATGAGAGATTGCATGTAGATATCGGTCCGTGTGTGTTGGTTTTCGGTAGACCTGATGACCTAAGGTGCCATCTTGGTTTTTTTGGACTAGCACATCCAGAAAGGGTATTTGATTATTTTGTTCCACTTCCATTGTGAACTGAATACTGGGATGTTGTGAATTGAGAAACCCGAGAAACTGAGAAAGAGTTTCCCTACCATGATTCCAAATTACGAAAGTATCGTCAACATACCGAAACAATGTGGATGGTTTCAATGATGCGTTCCTCAAAACTTCATTCTCAAAATGTTCCATAAAGATGTTTGCAATAATAGGAGATCCCATCGCCGCTCCAGAGGTTTGTTCGAAAAATTCTCCTTGGAACTGAAAATAAGTTGAAGTTAAGCAGTGTTCTATTAGTGGGAAGAAGTTGGCAGGAATTTCCTCGGAATTCTTGATGATGTTTAAAGTATCCTGGACTGGAACATTAGTAAACAGTGAGACTACATCGAAACTCACCAGGATATCATTAGTATTTATCTTGATTTTTCTTGATCTTATTCACATCTTGATTTTTCTTGATCTTATTCACATCTTGATTTTTCTTGATCTTATTCACAAAATCCGTTGAATTCTTGATATGGGAATCATTGAGGCCAGTAAGTTTCTGGAGGGGTTTGGTGAGATAGCGGGCTAACTGGTAGGTAGGTCCCCTAATATTGCTGACAATAGGGCGTAAGGGCACTGATTCTTTGTGGATTTTTGGAAAACCGTAGAGTCTAGGTGCTGAAGAATCTTGAGAGTTAAATACTTGATAGTTTGAAGAGGGAGACCTGCATTTTTCAGAAGAGAAGATGTTTTCTTTTCTATGCTGGATGTTGGGTTGCGTTTGAGTTTCCTGTA
>NW_022639720.1:49250-49655 GCF_010583005.1 Odontomachus brunneus
TGCGGCTGTTGCGAGGGCGTCCCGGGAACCGCTTGCGCATTACTTCCGGGACGCCCTCAGCCGCGGGGCGGGGAAAAACCTAAACCCCGCCCCCTTCCCGGGCCAGGAGGGATATTACCCTCCCGGCCCGCTTTTCCTATCCTCTATGACCGGACGTGGGCCCCCCCGTCCGGTCACACCTCACCTTGTAGGGGCGTTAGTGGCCGGGTCTGGTCCCGTCCGGACCCGGCCCGCCCCTACGCTCCCGACCGATTTGCTGGGGGGCGGAGGGCCCCTCCGCCCCCCCGGTTTAATTTCCCTCCGCCCCTCCCGGTCAGGAGCCTCCTGGCACTGGGAGGGGGGCGGGCGGCCTGAGAGCCCGCCCTTGCAGACCGGCCGCCCTGCCCCCCTCCCGGAGGCGCCTGG
>NW_022639720.1:49985-50264 GCF_010583005.1 Odontomachus brunneus
GCGGGAGTTAGGCTCCCTACCTATCCTGTGCAGGTACTCACCGAAGCATCCATGTCCGGTGAGTACCTGCGTTGTCCGGAAGGACAGCTCTCCGCGGGCCCTGTCTACCCATTCTTGTAGACAGGGCCGGATGGCCTCGGCGACCCTCGATCCCGATTGGCCCGTCGCCTCCTTCAGGTGGATGTTCCACCTAAGGAGGAGGCGTTGACGGGCCTGCAATTTCGCCATGCCAATGGCCCTGGCCAGGTGTTCGTGGTCTCCCCCGGCACGGAGCTCCTT
>NW_022639720.1:50470-51022 GCF_010583005.1 Odontomachus brunneus
TTGGCCACCCTGCCCAACTTGGGGGCCAGAAGCTCAAAGTGCTTCTGGAACCCCCATTTACCATCCAAGACGAGTCCCAAGTATTTAACTGTGGGACCCGTCTTCACGGAGACACCGTCGATCCGGACCCGGGCCTCCGGTGGTCCCCTCCTCCTGTCATGAAAGAACATGAGCTCTGTCTTGAGGGGAGCCACCTTGAGGCCTATCCTTTTCAGGGAGCCTACCACCCGGTCTACCGCCCTTCGTCCCTTTTCCAGGGCGCTCCTTTAGCCCCTGCCCCCGGCCAGCACCATCGTGTCGTCTGCGTAGCAGACGACACTGCAGCCGGGGGGAAGGACAAGACGGAGGACTTGGTCATACGCGATGCTCCATAATAGGGGTCCTAATACGGACCCCTGGGGAACACCGCGGTATACCACCCTTCCGCACTGGAGCTCCGCTTTGTTCCGGAACTCCAGTCTTCTATCCCGGAAGTAGTCCCTAATAATTGAGACCAGGTGGGGGGGGACCCTGAAATGGGCCAAACCCGCCTCCACCTGGTCCCAAGGGAGG
>NW_022639720.1:51233-54261 GCF_010583005.1 Odontomachus brunneus
TGAAGAGGACCAAATTGGCCCTCTTCCAGGGGCTGGGGAACACCCCGGTCCTCAAACAGGAGGTGAAGAGCCGCATTGTGCGACTCTTCACCTCCCCCTCCTTCATCGGCAAGGCCCACGCTGTGCCCGGGATGCCGTCGGGGCACGGCGCCCTTTTCTTGGCGCCGAGCCTCTTGACAGCTCTGTCGATCTCCACCTCGGTGACCCCGACCGACTCATCCTCCCCGTCCGTGGGGGGGCCCCCGTAGGGGGGAATACATGCTTCCCCCCATGGAAACAGGGCCCCCACCACTTCGTCTAGGAAGTCGGGGTCCAGGGACGCTGTTGGAGGGGGCGCCCAGTTGCGCAAGCGCCTCATCACAATGTGATACGGGCGCCCCCATGGGTCCCTGTCGATGGTGGAGACCAGCTCATCCCAGGCACGGGCCTTGGCCGCAAAGATGGCCGCCTTGAGGGCGCCGCGTTTTTCGCGGTACGCCCCCGCGGCGGCCATCCCACTTGCACACTCCCTCCCCCGCCGGTCCATTTCACGCCTGGCTTGGCCGGCGGAGCGCCGAAGTTCGGCAATCTCCGCCGACCACCAGTACATGGACCGGCGGGGGTGCGGCCAAGATCGGGGCATGGCGGCGTCACACGCCGCTGTCATTATGCCCACGAGCCCGGCCGTCTCAGCCTCAATGGCGGCCCGGGTCCCCGGCGTGGGGCCCGGGTCCGCCCAAGTAGCCGCCATCCTGTCGCGGTCGAGTTTTTGGAGGGCCCATTTAGCTGGTCGGGCGCCCCCTTGGCCGCGCCTCCGGAGCACCTCCTCTGGGGTGGCGACCAGTTGGACCACTATGTATCGGTGGTCCGATAGGTTTTCACCTCTGGTCACCACCCGCCAATCCTGTATTAGTCGGGCCGCCTGGGGAGACGCTAATGTGACGTCGATAACCGATCTCCCCCACGGCCCGACGAAGGTGCTCCTCCGGCCCCTGTTTATGACGCAGAGGCCGTGAGACGCGACCCACTCTTCCATAACCTCGCCCCTTCGGCACCTTGCCGAGGACCCCCACCACGCCGATTTGGCATTGAGGTCCCCGGCTACCAGGACCGGCCTGTGGGGGCGCCTCGACATGAGGCCCCCCAGCCGGTCCAAAAGGTGCTCGAAGTGAGCGAGGTCCCACGATGGTGGGGCCTATACCCCGACCACATCTAGGGCCCCCCACTCGACCGCGACGTATCCTCCCCCCCTCTCCACTAGGGAGATTGGGGGGGAGGTCTTCCTTTCCTCTCTATAGATCGCCACCGAGCATTTTCCACTCCGCCCCGCAACGTCACCCATTATGGCTGGGTGACTCCCGGGGACGGAATGAGGCTCGGAGGCGATCCCCAGTCCGCAACCGCGCTCGCGGAGGGACTGCATAAACAGCTCCTGGGCCCCGCGAGCGCGGTTGAGGTTCGCCTGGAGGAGGCGGGTAGCCATTACGGCTTAACACCGCTCTCCTCCAGGCCCTCCCCTTTCGTCCCCGCGGGAGGGGGACCCTCGTTGGGGTTTTCCCCCCTCCGCAAGGCTATTCCCTTGCCGGCCCCAGCCCCCCGCGGCTTCCTCTGCTTTTTAGGTGCAGAGTCCGCGGGAGGGACTGGGGTCCCGGGCAGTGGTGCCCCTCCCTCTAGTTGAGGGGGGGCTCCTTCTCCTTCCCGGGGGTAGGAGTGGGAGGGGTGTTGGAGGCTTTGCGCCTCCTCCTCCCACTCTTTCCCCCCTTACCCCGTTTCGCCATTTGGCACGCGGGGCCTCCCACTCTGTGGCCACAGGGCCGTCCGGCGTCACGACACACCGGGCATGTCGCCGGTGCATCGCCCGCCGCGGCCCTGTGGCCGGCCGAACCGCAGTGGTAACAAAGACCACTGCGGTCGGCCCTACTTTTGCACAGGGCCCTGACGTGGCCCCACTCCAGGCATTTAAAGCACTGGAGGGGGCGCTTCGTCAGGGCCTCTACTCGGACGGAGGACCACCCGACTTTGAGTAGTCCTCCGCCCGCCACCTTCCGTGCGGCCGAAAGGGGACATTGGATCCATATCGTCCCCATCCGGTCCGCACCCGGGCGAATAGCCCCGGCCTTAATCTCGCCGGGCCCGCAGCCCCCGGCGACCGCCACCGCGGAGACTACGTCCTCCGCAGTGACCGAGTCGTCGAGATCGCGGACCCGGATTTCGGCCCTCTTCGAGGGACGCGCAATTTGCACGTCCCTCGTGTCGGTGAAGAGGGCCGACATTCTTTTAGCCAGGGCATCCGCCCTGACCTGCCCCTCGGGACCGGGGATCTCGAGGACAAGTGCGCCAGTAGCGGCCCTCCTGGTCCTGAGATCCCCGATTCCCATCTCGCCTAGATCTATCTGGCCCCTCGCCCGCCGCATAACTTCGGCGTAGCTGCCCGTAGGGCAGCTCACCGTGACGGCGGCGGTGCGAGGAGCCTTAGGGAGGGCAGGTTTATTCCCGCCTCCCCCTTTCCGCGTTGTCCTCTTTACGCCCCCCTTGGCCACGGCACCCTTCTGGGGCCCCGGCTTCCGGGGGACGGATAGGAGGGCCTGTTTGCCCCCCCTTTTCCCCTTTTCTCCCTCCTCCCAACCACTCGGGCCCAGGTGGTCTCGGGCTCGGTGGCGGAGGAAGGAGGGTCGGCTCCCCCCACCGATCGCACATGTGCTATCCGGCTTGGGGGGGCGGCCTGGCTCCTCCACAAGTGCAGGCACACCTGCAGGGGGCGGCCCTTTCACCCACTTGGGGTGACTGGTCGCCCGCGCCGCCCCCTTTCTTTTTCTTGTTCCTCCGCTTGCCCCCCCCGCCGCCCCAGGCCGTTTGGCCCCAGCGGGGGTAGAGGTTGCGGAGGACTTGGCCGAAGAGGGAGGGTCGGCCTGTGCCGCGCGGTTCCCTCCCCGCCTGTCCTCTGTCCCACATTCTGAGGCCGCGCGGGCCGCCCCCCGGGTGTGATCCCGGGGATGACGGCCCCCATGGCCTCCATAAGGCGGGGAACTAGGGCCACCACAAGAGCCTC
>NW_022639720.1:54271-58011 GCF_010583005.1 Odontomachus brunneus
GTCCCCACCTCCATACCTTCCCCCTTCATGCCCTTCTTTTTCTTTTTTCTCTTCCCGGGTGGGGGTCGAGCCGCCCCCCCCCGTTGCGCCGTTCCGCGCCTGGAGGGAGGGAGCCTTCCCCTGGGGAAGGGTTCCTTCCCGGATATCTTTAGCCACCTCCTCCCGACATTGCTTCCCGATCCTCTCTTCTTCGGGAGTCGGGAGGAGGGGCAGGGCAGACCCGGCGCCTCCCACCATCGTCACCTCCTCATCGCTGGAGGAGGGTGACTGTTCGAGCCGGATCACCCTCCTCTTCTTTTTTCTTTTAAGGGGCTGGGTGGTGAGCAGGGATTGCCCCCCGGCCTCCTCCGTCCTTTTCCTTTTTCGATCGGCGGACGAGTCCCGGGAGTTGTGTCCCGTCCGCCGATCTGCCTCCGTGTTCTGAGCCGCGGGCCCGTCGATCTCCATCGGAGAGACCGCCGTTGGCCCGCTGGAGGGGCCGGATGCTCGGGCCCCATTCTGTGCTTTACTGAGGCGGTCGACCTCGAGCCGAAGCAGAGCGCCCTCGATCCGAAGGCGCTCCATCTCGGCCGAGGCCGCCTCCTGCTCCTTTCTGGCAGCCTCGCTCTGCTCAGAGCCACCGATTATCTCGGTCCTCTGAGCTAGAGCGAGGCTGCATGCGGCCAGTGTGGCCGTGGCATCCCAGAGGGCCCCCCTATACGGTCCCTTTAGGTTTTTTGACCGCTCCGCGACCTTTTTCACCTCGTCGATGGCCTTTATGGCCATCGACGAGACTCCAGCGGTCTGTTTAAACCGCAGGTCGCGGAGGATCCTCCCCTCCTCCTCTAGCGTTTGGAGGGCCCTTTTCGACTGCGGGCGGATATTATGGTCCTTGACCACCTCCACGCCCGCAATCGCGTCGCGCTCCTCCTTATCCCTCTTCCTGTATTCGAGTGCGGCCGCCGTGTGGTCCCCCGGCTGGGAGCGCACGACGGGCCGCCCCCGTCCATCCTTCTTAGCAAACCTTATGGTGTTCTCGGGGGAGGCCGACCGCGAACTAACATCGCCGTCGCCGCTCCCCGCGCCAAGGCTGCCATCCCTATTGCTGCGGGGGCGCGACGAGGCCGACGACGACCTCGTGCGACACCTCGCTCTCTCGCTGGGGCGTTCCCTCGCCCCATTACCATCAGTGCGGCCATGGTTGGCCGCCTCCCTCCCGGCCGAGCTGATGGACGGCTCGGCATTGGGCGTGTCTCGCCCATCGGAGAGCGAGGCATATGCCTCGATCTCCTCTTCCTCTCCTCCTACTACTTCTGTTTGTGTGGTTGTATTCATATCTTTGGTTGCCCGCCCCTTCTCACCCGAGGGCTTACGGAGCAGGCCATGAATGCTGGAGGAAGTATTAACCCCCCAGGCGGAGCCCCACGCCTGGGTTCGGGCTTGATACACCCGGGGTGCGCCAGGTGCCCCGGGGTGGACCGCTCGCGACCGGCTAACCCGCCGGCCACTCATCCTCTCGCCGCGGCTCCCAAGCTTAGGATTGGGGGGGGTTTTTTATAAAGGTCCCCTTCCTCGTGGCCCAGGCGTTTAAGCCAAGGCCCTCGTTCCCCCAGAGGTTCGTCATAGACATGACATAACGACCCCCGGGGGTTTACGATATAGACAGGTCCGACAATTGCCGGGCCTGCGCTGTAGGGGTCCTGGCAAATACCACGCAGACCCCTAACTCTCCCCGTGCGCAGCTGCCCACACGGGGGGGCCCTCACTGCCGGTCACGTCGCGTGCGATCGTGACCAGGAGGAGTCGCAGGGTTGCCGGGGTGCGGCACCTCTCCACTGAATGTGGGGAGGGCCAATGTACCGGTCCCTGCGACCCCCCCTCCCGTACCGCCGACCCGAAGTAACCTCCGGGGAAATCCGGCGGGAAGGTCGTCCCAGGGTGCGCGACCCAGGCCTCGGAATATGTCCAAGCGGCCCGCGCACCCCTCCACCCCCCGGGTTGTCGGAGGCTTCCGACGTGCCATCCCGGGTGTGCGTTCCTCTCCCCACCCTACCCGAGCCGGGGCCCGAGTAGGGGCGGATCGAGGGTGTCCCGCACTATCAGCTGCCAGTCCGGCGTGCAATGCCTACTCGTGTGGGACCTTCTCCTGTTACCCCGAGACGAGAACTACCCGTCCCGGGGCGGAGGTCCCCCCAACCCCGTCCCCAAGACTGGTGGTGGAGCAAGCCCCACCTAACGGCCCCAGCCAGCCGGGCGATTGGAATCAGGGCCGCCTACCCCTACCGGCGATTGGGCCCATCGGCCCTGAGGGAGTCGCCGGGCTCCCCTGCAGTGGAGGGATTTACGTCCCTCTCTAGCAACCGCGGGGCTGCAGCCCACCGCGGTCCGGTTTTCTGTGGGGGTTTTCCTTCCCCGTTGCCGCCGTTCGCCAGCGATCCTCAGGTAGGGGCCTCCCTTTCGGCCGAAACCGAAAGGTACTGCCGCCGAGCCTTCACCGGATCGCCGGTACCCCTCCACCACGGTAAGGTGGCGGCATGGAGGGGAAAAGAAGTGCACGCCTTTTGCGCTCTTCTCCCACCCGTGGTTCTAGGCACCGGCACCCCCAGCGGTACGCTTCATCGATAGCTCAGGTAACACCCCTTGGTGGAACCTTCATCGCAGCGGGGCCTAAGTGCACAGCGGCCTTAGCCTAACGGATCAGGGGGCGTGGACCCCCAGCGTTGCCATAGCGGATCACCGGCGCGCCCCCCGTTGCCGACTATCACCGGCCACCGTGCACCCGGATATCCCGTTCTCCGAATGAATCACTGAGAAGTGTGATTCGAGTGCCTTTTCCCACGGGTGTTGCGGGAGAGGTTGCCAGAGGGCGCGATCGCAACCGCACCCACACGCAACCAACCCGCCCCTCTTTGATACTAGCTTTGCCGCTCCCCCAGCCGGGACTACATCCCGGACTTACGGGACAGCGACGCGGCCAGTCCCTCGCATTGGGGTTTCCCACTGGGACACCGATCAAGACAGCGGCCACGCCGGGCCGCAGCACGCACCGGGGGGCGTACCCGCCCGGGCGCCACAACCCAGCGAACCCGACAACCCAGCCAGCACCCAGAAAGGACCCCTGATAGAGGATGAGGCTCCTGTGCCTCATTCCCCCCTCTGAGAGAGCACGCTCACTCAGCGGGTAAGCTCCACGCCCCCCCTGAACCCGGGGCATGCCCCGGGCGCAGAGTGACGATAGGCTATCACACAGAGACACACCCACACACATACACATACCCTGAGCCATCGGCCACCCTCCGGCCTCCAGCCCGTGTGCCTTCGCCCTGTGCACTCCACCCCAGAAGACTGCCCAGGCGGTAACACCCCTTCCCCCCTTATCCCAAATTGCAGGTGTTGGTGGCTGTCTCCACGGCCGAGACACCACCTCGTGGTCTCCGTCCCCCCTCATGACGCCCGGGCTGGGACTGTGCAGCATCCGACAGGGGACTTCGCAGACTCCGCCGTGTCCGAAACCACCGAGTTCCAGCCACCCGTCCCGGACGGACTTTTGTCCGTCCGACTCACAGCAGTGTCGTAGGCTCGGCTGGGCAAGGCCGAGGACACCCATATGGGAGACCCCAGCACGCCCTACTTCATTGCCCCGACCCACCGCCGCGAGGCGCCGTAGGCTTAGCTGGGCAAGACCGAGGTCGCTCGTAGCGGAGCCTCTAGCAAGCCCTACCTCATTGCCCCGACGTGGCTCCCCCAGGGGGGACGCCTTG
>NW_022639720.1:58386-58619 GCF_010583005.1 Odontomachus brunneus
AAGATTCCGGACACCGGCACCCAACGCCCCCGGCGGTACGCCCATTGCCGCTCCAGCCACACCCCTCGGTGCGCCTTCATCGCACACGGGGTATAGGCGTATAGGGACCTTAGCCTAACGGATCAAGGGGCGTGGACCCCCGGCGTTGCCATAACGGATCACCGGCGCGCCCCTCGTTGCCGACTATCACCAGTCCCCATGCGCCCGTGTTGCCCGTCCTCCGGACAGGATCA
>NW_022639720.1:58644-58992 GCF_010583005.1 Odontomachus brunneus
CCACCCCCGCAACTCTAGGCGACAAACCTTGCCAACGCGAGTACCCCCCCATTTTTCCCCCGGACCGACCCGCGTCCGCCCCCCGCCCAAGATTCCGGACACCGGCACCCAACGCCCCCGGCGGTACGCCCATTGCCGCTCCAGCCACACCCCTCGGTGCGCCTTCATCGCACACGGGGTCTAGGCGCACAGGGACCTTAGCCTAACGGATCAAGGGGCGTGGGCCCCCGGCGTTGCCATAACGGATCACCGGCGCGCCCCTCGTTGCCGACTATCACCAGTCCCCATGCGCCCGTGTTGCCCGTCCTCCGGACAGGATCACCAGGAAGCGCCAGACCAATGCCCTTT
>NW_022639720.1:59002-59932 GCF_010583005.1 Odontomachus brunneus
TATCAACAAATTATCCAATAAACAACAAGTAAAAATTATATAACTATTATTTGGTGTTTGCCAGGTATGTTATAATATACTGTGAACACTATAAGGATACATTATATAAGCATGAATTGTAAGAACATCTTTGGAGTCATCAGAGTCATCGCATGCGCGCTCGATCGTCAGGTTAAGCAACAGTTTAATACGTTCAGGACATGGATGGGTGACCAGTGGTATACCGCTTGGGATCGAAATTATCGCTGGAGGATTCACGAAAGTTTGGAATGTGTTGACAACCTTCGATATCTAGTAGTTTATAAGACATGAGAAAATTAGGATATATAAGTATATTTTTGTAAACATTATGATTTTCTCATTTTTCACCTTTGCATAATAATTCTCGGTATTTGATTACTATCAATATTTAACAGTGATTTTATTATTAGTATTCACCAGAAATTAAGTACTGGCCAAAAAATTACTGAATTACTGATAATATTTAATCACTAATAATTTTTCAGTATTTCTTAGTATGATATGTCTGTAAGGCCTGAAGAGGAGGAGGAAATGGAGGTTGCAAATGAGAGGGAGGCTGAGATGGAGGAGTCCGATAAAGAGGAGGAAATAGACGTTGAAACTGTTGATGAGAGAGAGGAGGATAATAGTAAGAAAGCACACAATAATTTCACATAAAATTTTTAATTTTTTTATAAGGAACCATTAAAATTAATCTTTTGATTTCAGAACATATAGAAGTAATTAACGTCATCGATAGCGGTGAAGAGAAGGAGATGGAGGTTGCAAATGAAAGGGTAACTGAGATGGAGGAGTCCGATGAAGAGGAGGAAGTACAAATAATTAGAGTTAATTACGGTGATATACAAATAATAATTAATTTATACTTATATATATATATATATATATATATATATATATATATATATA
>NW_022639720.1:60138-63074 GCF_010583005.1 Odontomachus brunneus
ACTTGAAATTTCCAGCACTTTGACATAGAATACAAAATATCTCGTAAAATATTCATCTTTCGGTTATCTTGTCTTAATGCTTTTTTGCGCAGAATAATAAGACAAATTAATTAGCTTAAAAAAAAAAAAAAAAAAATTTTACATAAATATATAAAAATCTTTTTGTGCTTTTTTTAAGCCATTTTTGAACACCCTGTATACAGGGTGAATATTATATACCGGAACACCTGAATATCTCGAAAACAAAGCGTTGTATAAAAAAATGTTAAATACAAAAGTTGTAGGGTTTAAAAAGATCTATTTTATGATATTAGCAGTTTGACCTTGAGTTGCGTCATAAAGATCAGGTCAAGGTCACAATGATGTTTTTAAATGGATACCCCCATTTTTTATTGTATATTCTTGTAGCTTATCTCGAGAGCTTTCCAAAACACTATACTTAAGTATTTTTTCGTTAAGTACTTTTCGAGTTAAGAAGCTTCAAAGTTACGCTCTTTAGCATTAGCGCGCGTGGATACCGTAGTGACGAGCACGAAGGCGCGCTCGTATTAATAGTAAATAGCGTAACTTTGAAGCCTCTTAACTCGAAAAGTACTAAACGAAAAAATACTTAAGTATAGTGTGTTGGAAAGCTCTCGAGATAAGCTACAAGAATATATAATAAAAAATAGGGGTATCTATTTAAAAACATCATTCTGACCTTGACCTGATCTTTATGACGCAACTCAAGGTCAAACTGCTAATATCATAAAATAGATCTTTTAAAACCCTACAACTTTTGCATTTAACATTTTTTTATATAACGCTTTGTTTTCGAGATATTCAGGTGTTCCGGTATATAATATTCACCCTGTATATACAGTGTGTGCCATAAGTTCGGCAACGGCAAGAAAATTCGGCGGGGGAGCATTTTAGAGAAAAATGTTTTCAATAAAAGTTGTAAAGCTTAAAAAGTTGCATTTAATGACAGTAGTTATTTGACCTAAGATGACGTGGCCAAAGTCAGGACAAGGTCAACTTTGCTTTTTTAAATAGAAATACATAATTTTTATTACGGCATTTTATTCTACGTGAAAAAGCAAACAATTTTTGTTTGAAAAAATTTTTTATACGACCTCTATTTTCTAAGATATTTACGTAAATATCTACAAAATTATTGGTTTCAATAATTTTTTACTTGAATTCTATTAACTTTACCGAAAAATATTAAGTGATAAAAATTGCTTATTTTGGTTTCAAAAAGCTCTGAGAATTTTTTTCAGAATTTTGTGTTAACTTTTTAGTACTTCAAGAAAATGCAGGAAAATGCAGTACTAAAAAATTAATATAAAATTCTGAAAAAATTCTCAGAGCTCAATGAGAACAAACTAAATAATTTTTATCTCTTGATATTTTTCGGTAAAGTTGATAGAATTCAAGTAAAAAATTATTGAAACCAATAATTTTGTAGATATTTACGTAAATATCTTAGAAAATAGAGGTCGTATAAAAAATTTTTTCAAACAAAAGTTGTTTGCTTTTTCACGTAGAATAAAATGCCGTAATAAAAAATATGTATTTCTATCTAAAAAAGCAAAGTTGACCTTGTCCTGACCTTGGTGACGTCATCTTAGGTTAAATAACTACTGCCATTAAATGCGACTTTTTAAGCCTTACAACTTTTATTGGAAACATTTTTCTCTAAAATGCTCCCCCGCCGAGTTTTTTTGCCGTTGCCAAACTTATGGGACACACTGTATATATAATCACTATTGTTATTATTATTGTTATTATATTATTCTTATTATACTATATATCATATTGTTATTATTATATATTATTAATTATTATATATTAATAATTATTATATTATTCTTATTATACTATATATCATATTGTTATTATTATATATTATTAATTATTATATATTAATAATTATTATATTATTCTTATTATACTATATATCATATTGTTATTATTATATATTATTAATTATTATATATTAATAATTATTATATTATTCTTATTATACTATATATCATATTGTTATTATTATATATTATTAATTATTATATATTAATAATTATTATATTATTATTATTATACTATATAGCATATATTAAGATATAGTAAACATCATAATAAACAGTTATTTTTTACAACACATCATCCATGTGTATCTACGAGTTGCATGATTTATCAAATCCCAACCATTTCACATAAATCTTATCGCCTTTTCTGCACAACATTTTTTTCATCAAATACACGTTTGGATTGGCAACACGATGCAGTTCGTACTCGTAGAAACCTCCGACTACAGGCTCTCTGCGAGAATCTTCGAGTAGATAGGTCACAGGATTGGTCGATCTTAAACACTCAGTAATCCAATTGGGCGTGTAACTTTTAACAAAGACAGTCTTGAACTTGCTCACGTGCATCGGATCGGCCACCTTGAATCTCGCCGGAGCTGCAATCTTTATGATGCTGTAAACCGTATCGAAAGTTTTTTAGCGATCGTAAAGGTCACATCAGAGCTCTCAGTTTTGTTACATTTACAGCACGCTGGCAGCGCGGTGGGAGAAACCCACACAAACGGCGCCCGTGTCCGTGAACGCGGCGAGGTTCGGCCGAGTTCAGGAGAATAGAAGAGTACAGACGATATCGCTATCATTCGGCGATAGCTATAGCTAACCCCGCCGGCCGCGAGAAGCGCTAAGCTGTCTCCGCTCGTATTGTGCCGCTTGTCACCGCTTCTCGGATACATCGACATGTCAATGAAGTACATACAGGGTGTTCAAAAAGTCCCGGACCGGTGAAATATCTCGAAAACTAAGCATTTTAGAAAAAAATGTTTCAGATAAAAGTTGTGGCGTTTAAAAAGATGTATTTACTGATCACATCAGTTTGACCTTGGGTTGCGTAGCGAAGGTCAGGTCAAGGTCACATTAATTTTTTTA
>NW_022639720.1:66923-67261 GCF_010583005.1 Odontomachus brunneus
AAATATTATATTATATTCGTCATATTTTTGAAATAGTGCTGCAATATTGCTAAAGTAATATTGCAAATTAATGTCACTGCAATGTCTCTGCAATATTGCTAAAGTAATATTGCAAATTAATGTCACTGCAATGTCTCCGTAATATTGCACTGCAATATGCAATCTTGCAACGTTGTAGCAATGTTGCTGCAAGCTTCTGTGCTGTATGGGAATATATGGGTGTATATCAGTTGGACACGGAGCAATTGGACACAGTCCAATCACAAGTCACTGTTCCAAGGGACCCTACAAATGTCTCTAATGACACGGTGCTGTGATTGGCTGTGTCCAAATGCACC
>NW_022639720.1:67271-68602 GCF_010583005.1 Odontomachus brunneus
AACACTCTCTATGCATTGCGCGTGTCATTGTGTATATCTTATTCTTTATATCCCAGATAGCACAAACACTCAAAGGACGTTTGCTAAATGTTGTTAGGATGTCCATAAGACGTTTAACGTTAAAACGTCTTTAAAACGTCTTTACGGTCTGCGTTAAATGAGATCTTTCTGACTTTCTCTATCGCTTCTATCTATATTTTATTTCTATCAATACTTTTTATTTTTCTATATATGTATATCTTTTCCTTATAGAAATATCATACTAAGAATCATTGATAATTACTTATTATCAGTATAAAAGATACTGGATAATAAGTAATTATCAATGATTCTTAGTATGATATTTCTATAAGAGATTTGTATTGTAATATTAAAAGAAACACATGTTTTTTATTTCCCTTTGACGGAAGAGACCACCACTTTCTCGCGGTTTCCGTTGAGCAACACTATATACGAGATTACAATATATTCATCATTATGTTTAATTATATGTAGATATTAGCTAAGTACATGTCAATATAAAGGTCTAGGCATACAAAACTTCAAATATTAAAAACTAGTAGAAGCCAACGCTGGTTCTGTTGGGCGTTATTGATTACAAAATTTTAGTTCTATATAATAAAATTATTTAATCTTTGACACACAAAAGAACCAGCGTCAGTTCACACTGGTCTTTAATACTTGCAGCAATGTGGAGAGTATACTCATATAGAATACCGTGTACGAAAAATATAACATTCATTTTAGTTTGTTATTCATATGGACTAATATTTAATATGAACATAGTCATTGTTGTTTATAGAATAATATAAAATTTTTATGAGATTATTTATTAATATTATAAAAATATATAATACGTACGAGGATAATACGTACATTTTTGTTGGCCAAAAATGGATTCCTATTATTATTTATGTACGTCTTGGATGTCATGTCATTATTTATTTAATATTTTTGATAATTAGTGATTAAACATGATACATGTTCTGTACATAAGTTTGATGTTGACACAACACATTACTTTGATACAGCAATATCAACTCAACGTGTTGTATAGTGTCAACATATACTGGCGATTTTGTAACTCTTATTTCTAATTTTTTTCAGTGTATAAATATTACAATGTTATTTCACATCTTATGTGTGTAGTACGCTACTGCGACAGAAAGGACATACGAGACATAAGTACTTACAGATTTTGCTCAATATCTCACGAGATATTCTGTCGAACTGCACGGCGCGTTCGGTCAATATTCGTTTAACAGGGAAAACACTTCAAGGACCAGAAAATAGATGTTTTCCATATATTAATTTCTTTTTTTTTATATATT
>NW_022639720.1:68612-69042 GCF_010583005.1 Odontomachus brunneus
GTGGAGGATCCACCGGGTGCTGCCGACGTGGATCTGGTAGGCCCGCTGGCGCAAGGTGGCGGCGCGAGGTATCATCACCCGGGTGCCGTCGGGTAGGGTCACCTCTCGTCGAGGACCCGGGGTGCCGGGCTTCTCCCCTGGCTGGTGGGAGGGAGAAGGTCGAGGGGGCCCTGGTCCACCTCGTGGCCTCGTTGCTGGCGATGCGTCACGGCTGCTCCCCGACGAGTCGCTCCCGAACAGCTCGGTCAGGAGCGCCTTCTGGTTCCGGCCGGAGACGCTTCCTCGATCCGTCGCCGCTGGTGGCACTGGTGGAGGCGCCGGTGGCGTGGTCGGGGGGGCAATGGTCCCCACCCCGGCGAGGCTGGACCGGGCGGCTGGTGGTGCCTGGCGTACTGGCGGTGGCAGTAGAACCACCCTACGGGTCGGCGTC
>NW_022639720.1:69052-69196 GCF_010583005.1 Odontomachus brunneus
ATATTAATTTCTTTTTTTTTATATATTTAAATTTTCATCAGTGATGTTTTCAGATAAGCATATCGATCTATTCGAAGGATACAAAATATTTGCAGAAAACCGTGTATAATTTGTTGGCCGCCGTAATTGCGAAAGTCTTATTAC
>NW_022639720.1:69206-69353 GCF_010583005.1 Odontomachus brunneus
GCCGTCGGGTAGGGTCACCTCTCGTCGAGGACCCGGGGTGCCGGGCTTCTCCCCTGGCTGGTGGGAGGGAGAAGGTCGAGGGGGCCCTGGTCCACCTCGTGGCCTCGTTGCTGGCGATGCGTCACGGCTGCTCCCCGACGAGTCGCT
>NW_022639720.1:69363-69704 GCF_010583005.1 Odontomachus brunneus
ATTTTCGATACTTTGTCAGCCAGTAATTTTACTTCGTTCAAAACGTAATTCGACGTAGATGTATAATAACTTCCGGTTATTATACATCTAGTTCATATGATGGGAGCGGTGCACATGGAGCATTTGGACACAGCCAATCACAGCACCGTGTGATTAGAGACATTTGTAGGGTCCCTTGGAACAGCGACTTGTGATTGGACTGTGGCCAATTGCCCTGTGTCCAACTGATATACACCCCATATGATAGTCACACATCTATACATTTAAAACGTTTTTCATTTCTATGTTTCATGTCACTGGGACTTACACACTCGTATGATCCAACAGATAATATGTTCTCG
>NW_022639720.1:69714-69844 GCF_010583005.1 Odontomachus brunneus
TGGGCTGGCGCATCTATCCGCGGCTTCGCGGCCGGGGGGGGGGCTGCCCGCGCCCCGTTCCCTGTTAGCAGGCGCTGCCAGGTGGCGTTTGCCTCCTCGGGCGTCATCGGCTGGATCAGCTCCTGTAGAT
>NW_022639720.1:69854-69986 GCF_010583005.1 Odontomachus brunneus
TCTCTCCTCTTTGTCAAAAGTCCCTGTTCGGGCGCCAATGTAACGGGGTTACTTCCCTCGCCTCGTTCTTTTCCTTTCGGTTCTTATCGCTTGGATAAGCTCGCCGGCGTCCAGGATCGTAATAGGAGAGAG
>NW_022639720.1:69996-70064 GCF_010583005.1 Odontomachus brunneus
TATTTTACATAAAATAATTACTAATTGCAATTTATATATATATATATATATATATATATATATATATA
>NW_022639720.1:70074-71084 GCF_010583005.1 Odontomachus brunneus
GTGGTCGGGGGGGCAATGGTCCCCACCCCGGCGAGGCTGGACCGGGCGGCTGGTGGTGCCTGGCGTACTGGCGGTGGCAGTAGAACCACTTTACGGGTCGGCGTCTCCTCCTTGGTGATCCTCGGCCCTGGGCGAGCACCGGTCGGCGGCGGGGCCGGCGGTCGTTTGCCGGTGATCTGGCTGACGGGCCGGACGGATGGTCGGCCTCTGGGGCGCCCGGTGGGTGGCGGAGGGGCGTACCCGGCCAGGGCCAACAATTTCCGCTCGCCGGCGTCGCGGGATCTCTGTATAGAGGTCCCTACTCGGGGCACTGGTCGCTGGGCTGGCGCATCTATCCGCGGCTTCGCGGCCGGGGGGGGGGCTGCCCGCGCCCCGTTCCCTGTTAGCAGGCGCTGCCAGGTGGCGTTTGCCTCCTCGGGCGTCATCGGCTGGATCAGCTCCTGTAGATACTCGTCGTCGTTCATCGCGTCGGAGCGTGTTCGACAGTCTCTTGCTCCGGGGGGTCGTTGACCTTATATATACCCGACTCTCAAAATTTGCCTGCGAGTATGGGCTCGACGAGCGCCGCCTAGCGGCGCGCGGCGGACTTACTGGTCGGGGCGCGGCGCGCTCAGGGCCGGCTCGCGGAGTCCCCGGGCCCTGGGGTTTGTTGCCGCTCTGTTCCTCGCGGCCGGCGGGTTTCATGTCCCGCACGTGAATTCCCCGGTACCAGCGTCCTTGTCTATCCCGGAGGTCGGCGATGACCGGGGAGATGATGCGGCGCACCTCCAGGGGACCCGTATACCTGGGTGCCAGCTTCGCGTTGAAGGCCCGTTTTTTGTCGGACAAGGGGTGGTCGCGTTTCCACACCTGATCCCCTACCTGAGGGCGCCAGGCTCGGTGCCGCAGGTTGTAGTGGTGTTCCTGGTGCTGGAAGGCCCGTGCTAGATTAATGCGGACGAGCTCGTAGGCTTCGTTCAGCTGCCGCTGAATCGTACTTGGCGGCCCCCCGGGTGCTAGTCGGCCACGTT
>NW_022639720.1:71094-72395 GCF_010583005.1 Odontomachus brunneus
GCGGCTGCTCCCCGACGAGTCGCTCCCGAACAGCTCGGTCAGGAGCGCCTTCTGGTTCCGGCCGAAGACGCTTCCTCGATCCGTCGCCGCTGGTGGCACTGGTGGAGGCGCCGGTGGCGTGGTCGGGGGGGCAATGGTCCCCACCCCGGCGAGGCTGGACCGGGCGGCTGGTGGTGCCTGGCGTACTGGCGGTGGCAGTAGAACCACTTTACGGGTCGGCGTCTCCTCCTTGGTGATCCTCGGCCCTGGGCGAGCACCGGTCGGCGGCGGGGCCGGCGGTCGTTTGCCGGTGATCTGGCTGACGGGCCGGACGGATGGTCGGCCTCTGGGGCGCCCGGTGGGTGGCGGAGGGGCGTACCCGGCCAGGGCCAACAATTTCCGCTCGCCGGCGTCGCGGGATCTCTGTATAGAGGTCCCTACTCGGGGCACTGGTCGCCGGGCTGGCGCATCTATCCGCGGCTTCGCGGCCGGGGGGGCTGCCCGCGCCCCGTTCCCTGTTAGCAGGCGCTGCCAGGTGGCGTTTGCCTCCTCGGGCGTCATCGGCTGGATCAGCTCCTGTAGATGCTCGTCGTCGTTCATCGCGTCGGAGCGTGTTCGACAGTCTCTTGCTCCGGGGGGTCGTTGACCTTATATATACCCGACTCTCAAAATTTGCCTGCGAGTATGGGCTCGACGAGCGCCGCCTAGCGGCGCGCGGCGGACTTACTGGTCGGGGCGCGGCGCGCTCAGGGCCGGCTCGCGGAGTCCCCGGGCCCTGGGGTTTGTTGCCGCTCTGTTCCTCGCGGCCGGCGGGTTTCATGTCCCGCACGTGAATTCCCCGGTACCAGCGTCCTTGTCTATCCCGGAGGTCGGCGATGACCGGGGAGATGATGCGGCGCACCTCCAGGGGACCCGTATACCTGGGTGCCAGCTTCGCGTTGAAGGCCCGTTTTTTGTCGGACAAGGGGTGGTCGCGTTTCCACACCTGATCCCCTACCTGAGGGCGCCAGGCTCGGTGCCGCAGGTTGTAGTGGTGTTCCTGGTGCTGGAAGGCCCGTGCTAGATTAATGCGGACGAGCTCGTAGGCTTCGTTCAGCTGCCGCTGAATCGTACTTGGCGGCCCCCCGGGTGCTAGTCGGCCACGTTCCATAGAGAGCGGTCCGGCCAGCTCTCGCCCATGGTTCAGGTAGGCCGGTGTATATCCGGTTGCCTAGTTTCGGGCCGTGTTGAACGCATACTGGAGAGCGGGGAGGTGTTCATCCCACCGCCGGTGGTTTCGTTGCACGTATTGGGCGATCATTGTCTTCACGGTGCGATTGGCC
>NW_022639720.1:72464-73791 GCF_010583005.1 Odontomachus brunneus
TCCATTTCTTGGACCTCTCGGTCAATGATGCCTTGCATCGCCGGGTTACGGGGCCGAAACCGTTGTTTGATGGGCCGGCTCCCATGCTTCAGTCGGATCTCGTGCTGTACGCAGGGCGTGGGCCCTGGTACGGTCGCGGACTGTCGGAACTCTTCCTCTACGACTTCCTGCAGCCGGTGTCGCTGGGGTACGGTCATAGGCGCAAGTCCCCCTGTGTCGGTGCTCAGGGGTGCGAGACGGAGCGGAGTCGCGGTCGTGGTCGGGGCCGCCGGAGGACATAGTGGTAGCTGTAGGCGGGCCCACAGGTCGGCCCCGATGATCATGTCCTCGATCAGGGCCGGCATTACAAAAAAGTCGTGGCTGACCACGTGCCGCCCCACTTTCAGAGGCAGCCGCACAGTGCCGGCGAGGGTAACGGTCGCTCCATTCGCCAGCCTGATTTCCTTTTCCCCCAGTCGGGGCGTACATCGTACTCGCCGTGCCAGGTCGGCGGTGCCGTGATTTTGGTACCACAATAGCGCGTCATTGCGCAGGAGCTCTGGTAGCCCGGTTAGCATTTGAAATTTGCTAAGTCCGTATCCCACCTGCAGTTCCTCTATTCGCTCTAGGAATGCGACGGGGTCTTTGCCGTCGAATCGGCATTTCCATTTCCGGATTTGATTCATCGTATCTACCGCGCTGGAGGCCTCGGACGGGACAGGACTCGGGGCCCGTATCCTTTTACGGTTTGCCTCCTCGGCATTAACGACCGGTTCCGGGATCCGGAATTGCTCCGGATGCTGTCCGACATAGCTGCCCATACTTCGCCTCATCTCGTCCAAGGTGCCTTCCGGGCTGAGCTCATACTCCTCCAGTAGCTCCGTCAGCTGTTCTTTACTTAGGGTGTATATCCACCCTCTCCTGACTACCCCTTCCATGGCTCTGGGTCTTCCCGTTAGAGCCGCCGTTCCTCTTGTGCCTGATCTTTCTCTCTCTCTCTCTTTCTCTCCTCTTTGTCAAAAGTCCCTGTTCGGGCGCCAATGTAACGGGGTTACTTCCCTCGCCTCGTTCTTTTCCTTTCGGTTCTTATCGCTTGGATAAGCTCGCCGGCGTCCAGGATCGTAACAGGAGAGAGAGATGGCAGTAATGCGCTTGGTTTGGTTAACTTACAACGAGAGTTTATTAATCTACTGTACAATGAGTGACGTGCATACGGCGCCGAGGCGCGTGCGATCGGTGTTGCCGATGCAACTCGGAGTGGTGGGTGGTCGCGGTGGCGGCAAGCCGCGATCCGGGCTCTGGGCCGTCGTCGTCGGGCACAATGTGCTCTGGAGTCACGCTCTCCGCT
>NW_022639720.1:73801-78266 GCF_010583005.1 Odontomachus brunneus
TGCGCCGAGGCGCGTGCGAACGGTGTCGCCGGTGCGAGTCGGACGAGTGGGCGGTCGCGGTAGCGGCAAGCCGCGATCCGGGCTCTGGGCCGCGTCGTCCCTTGGGTTGACTTCCACCAGGCACGTCGTCGTCAGGAGCAATGTCTGGGAGTCGCGGTCGAAGCCCGACACGCTATCCGCTGAGTTCGATCGGCGGCCGAAACCCGGCACGTCGTCGTCTGGAACAATGTTGGGGAGTCACGGTCGAAGCCCGACACGCTATCCGCTGAGTTCGATCGGCGGCCGAAACCCGGCACGTCGTCGTCTGGAACAATGTTGGGGAGTCACGGTCGAAGCCCGACACGCTATCCGCTGAGTTCGATCGGCGGCCGAAACCCGGCACGTCGTCGTCTGGAACAATGTTGGGGAGTCACGGTCGAAGCCCGACACGCTATCCGCTGAGTTCGATCGGCGGCCGAAACCCGGCACGTCGTCGTCTGGAACAATGTTGGGGAGTCACGGTCGAAGCCCGACACGCTATCCGCTGAGTTCGATCGGCGGCCGAAACCCGGCACGTCGTCGTCTGGAACAATGTTGGGGAGTCACGGTCGAAGCCCGACACGCTATCCGCTGAGTTCGATCGGCGGCCGAAACCCGGCACGTCGTCGTCTGGAACAATGTTGGGGAGTCACGGTCGAAGCCCGACACGCTATCCGCTGAGTTCGATCGGCGGCCGAAACCCGGCACGTCGTCGTCTGGAACTGGTGTGCCTCGAGAGGCTGAGTTCGCGGTGTCACGCTCCCGTGCTGGTCTCCTAGGAGACCGGCGGTGAACTTGTGTCGATGGTTCCGCGAGCCCCCTTTTTATAGCGGCGGCCGCGGAAATTTACCTGCGAGTTGCTGTCTCAACCTCGCGTTCGCGCCGCGTAGCGGCGGCCGGGAGGACTATCGGGCTCCCGGCGTGTTAGTCGTCTAACGGGTGTCGGGCAGTGGAATTAAGTACAGCGGAAGAACGGAACATAAATATATTTTACTTTCGACAACGGTCGAGAACAACGAAAGGAATATAATAATTGACTAGGATATGATTAGTATAAAAAAAACTAGTAACGAGGTGGGCACGTTTTGTTACATCTATATATATATATATATATATATATATATATATATATATATATATATATATATATATATTATATATATGTACTTCATTGACATGTCGATATATCCGAGAAGCGGTGACAAGCGGCACAATACGAACGGAGACAGCTTAGCGCTTCTAGCGGCCGGCGGGGTTAGCTATAGCTATCGCCGAAGGATAGCGATATCGTCTGTATTCTTCTATTCTCCCGAACTCGGCCGAACCTCGCCGCGTTCACGGACATGGGCGCCGCTTGTGTGGGTTTCTCCCACCGCGCTGCCAGCGTGCTGTAAATGTAACAAAACTGAGAGCTCTGGGTCACATCGGCAGGACGCATATCGATGGTCCGGTGCTTGCGTCTGCTATACTGCGACACGAGGCGCGGTAGCGAGTCGATCCATCTGTAGATTCCTTGTAATGTAAACATTTTCCACATGTCATTCTTCAGCGTATGTTTGAATCATTCCACGACGGAAGCCTTCATAACCGAGTTCGTCGAATAATGATTGATGTTGTGTTTCTTCGCGAGTCTCTGCAAATCGGTATTGTAAAATTCCTTCCCCTGGTCTGTTTGCAAATTTGTTGGACATCTTCCGCCGTCTCGAATTATCTTGCCGAACGCCTCGACCACCTCCTTTCCGCTCTTAGTCTTTAGCGGCATGGCCCAAGCATGCTTGCTCAGCACATCGATAACGGTGAGTATGTAGTGGTAGCCACCGTTGAGCCGCGAATACGGACGCATCTCCACTACATCAGCCTACTACAGATCATCGTATCCGCGCACAATGACGCGTCTACGATGAAAAAGCCTTCTCGCAGGAGCATACAACTCCTCCACCAATCAATTGTTTGTCTCTGCTTAAAACTGCTCCCATGAATTTTTACCCCAGTGGACCGCAAAAAATGGGCGCGCAAAGTTTCCTGTCCCTCGGACGTTTGCAGCTCACGTCTAATCGATGTTACGAGTGAATCGCTAGTGGTCTCGAAAACATCTTCATTATTGGTGGTCAGAGTAACGCGTGGTGGAGGCATTTCGCGCAATTCTGTACGATGCAAGTTGTCTGATGATGTGGAGGTTACCATAGAAGAATCCATCGTGACGTTTGATTTTCTCCGCTTCGGGTAGATCGGTGTAGAGGCGACAAGTAAGCGTTTGGCTCTGCGCCTTGGTTTCTTCTCTAGCCAATCGTGTCCGCAAGCGTGTACCCGGCCAGCAAAATTGATAGCCGGGGATGCAGTTCGATATGAAACGCGTTAATAGCACGATTAAACAGACCGTTGCCGATTTTTACTGTTTTCGACGACGACGACATTCATCACAGTCTCTAATCAACGGTGCTGGACCGTCGATGTGCGTTTGCTGCCACGGACGATTATAATAAAATATACGATCATTCGATCGATAACGCATCATTTCCCAGTATGGTCGATGCGTCAGGTTTCACATGACTGGTATGTTCCACAATCTGCCTCAGAAGCTCGATAACAGGTCGAAAGTGTCTTTCTAACGCAGTATCTTCCTCTATCTTACCGGTTTTCAAAGCTTGATATTTCTTACGGATTGATTCGCTCGTTTTCGCAATTTCTCTCGCTATCTTCTCGCCATCTTTAATCTCTGAGTCGCTAATCTCTATGTAATCCGACGTCGCCATTACTATGTGTTAGACGTTTCTTCGTTGACGCTTAAACAACAAATTGTCACGTTATGGTATTGCAAAATCGTTAAATCCCCGCCGACATCGTCCATTGGTCACAGAACTGTCCTTGTCTATCACTACGAAGCCATATTTTTGCTGCCAACATTCGCGATACAGCGCACAAAAATCTTCTTACGTCATATCAATGTTCACGTGATCTTTGTACACGTGTTTCAGATTGGTACCATCCTGCTTAAAGAGAATCAGCAGATTCACATTATCTCGTATAAGATGCTTAGGTATCTTTGCGTACGTCTGAGAGATAGAAACAGTCTACGTTCGAGTGACGACCCATAGCAAAGTATTCTCTTATCGTATGTTGTTTGTCATACGCCACGTCGTCAAAAACAAAAATGGAATTTGGTTGCGCTTCGCTCGACGGAACGACATCGATGTTATTGGAAAATGTAAAAAAGCCAATTTCGTCTATCGACGCAAACAAATCCTCCAAGTAGCGATATTTCGGCTGTTGCAGTGATTTCGAGTACACGTACAGGTTCTCGAAACGCAGGCCATGTGGGTTTTCCAGCAGGCTCACCAACACATTCGTCTTACCACAATTCGATGGGCCACATACGATACCGCGTATGGTAATCGGTAGCAAGTGGCCATGCTTACGTATGACATTTTCGGACGCTACTCGCATTCTATCATCGAAATTTTTCACGCGTATCGATGTCGATTGTCGTATGAACCGCATGTCGCTTAAAAATGCTTCGTTGGCACGCGGCAGCTATTTATAGGGGGCGCGGAATCGAATCCGTTCAGTCTCCAAAATGTTTCTCCTACTGTTGGATACTCATGATATTCGAGACCTAACCTCCGAACAGTTGAAATATATACCGAAGGTTGTTCTATTGCGCGAGTTTTTGAAGCACATTGACGTTTTATGGGACAGAATGCTGGAGCATATAAGGGTCGACAATATCGTCGGAAGTTCGACAATATCGTCGGTACCTGGAATATTATAATCGTCTGTGGCGCTTGCGGACACGATTGGCCAGAGGTGATCGAGGCATCAATCCACTGGATGTGGCGTGTCGCGAGCACGATATCGCGTATTCTCGAAGCAACGATCTCGTCGAACGTCACGTGGCAGATAACGTACTCGCTGACAAGCCGCGAGAACGTATAGTCGCGAGAGATTCCACTCTCGGTGAGAGAGCCGCCGCTACAGCCGTTTGGGCAGCTATAAAGGCTAAGACAAAAATCGGAATGGATATGAAAAAGAAACGAAGCACGTCGAAGAATCCTTATAGAAATATCATACTAAGAATCATTGATAATTACTTATTATCCAGTATTTTTCATACTGAAAATAACTAATTATCAATGATTCTTAGTATGATATTTCTATAAGGGATGAAAATATTACGAAATCGAATACTTCAGATTCCGCAAAACGCGTTGGAATCCTGCCTATTCTCCCGCTGCTGGGAGCGCTTGGGTCGCTAGTTGGTGGAGCGGCGGGGGCTGTACACAAAGGCTGTAAACGATACCAAGGCTGCGCAGCGTTAGCTGCAGGAGATGCAACGTCATAATCGCAGCATGGAAGATTGTGGAATTTATCTCGCACTATACAAACGAGGAAAAGGTGCCATGAGAGGAAAAAAAACGTCGAAAAATGCTAAAAATGGCTACGGGCGTCA
>NW_022639720.1:78276-78750 GCF_010583005.1 Odontomachus brunneus
AGGAAATATATTTCCTATTTTTTCTAAGTTTACTATTTTGAATGTTATGCGCATGCGTCGGATTGATCGTGTCCGCCAATAGGAAAGTAGATTGGTATGTTCAATCTAAGGTCTGTTCTTTCGCTCTGCACTGCTACACTAGTGCAATAAATGCAGCAGTGCAGCGCGAAAAAACAGACCTCTTGTCCGAGTGGAGTTTATGATATAGGCTGTGTTCCAAAATTACTGACAGCGCTAAAAATCTATAATATACGTAACATGAACTATAGCTTTTCAGCGCTGGAAGTGAATATTGGAACACAGCCATATTATTGAGGAGTAATGGCGTAGAGCTGCTGAATGTCAAGCGAGCTCAGCCACTCTATTGAAAACTGAATTGATATATTATTGAAGTGAAGTGATGATATATATTTAGTAATGGCGTGTAGACACTGAAAGAGCTTCATTATTAGTTTCATTATTATAGAAGAAGAA
>NW_022639720.1:78760-78841 GCF_010583005.1 Odontomachus brunneus
GAATGGATATGAAAAAGAAACGAAGCACGTCGAAGAATCCTTATAGAAATATCATACTAAGAATCATTGATAATTACTTAT
>NW_022639720.1:78851-79061 GCF_010583005.1 Odontomachus brunneus
AAGGAGTGCTCTCAGCCAAAGATTGAAGTTAAAGTTGATGATATATATTTAACATTTATCTTTAACATTTTTACGGAAAACAATTTTTTCAGTATATTCAAACTATCTACCAGGTGAGTACAAATTAAATAATAAGCATGCTATTCGTTGGGTGTACGAGGGTGGTCTGAAAAGTTTCCGACCTAACAAAGATACAAGTCATTTTTTCTG
>NW_022639720.1:79071-79676 GCF_010583005.1 Odontomachus brunneus
TGAAAATATTACGAAATCGAATACTTCAGATTCCGCAAAACGCGTTGGAATCCTGCCTATTCTCCCGCTGCTGGGAGCGCTTGGGTCGCTAGTTGGTGGAGCGGCGGGGGCTGTACACAAAGGCTGTAAACGATACCAAGGCTGCGCAGCGTTAGCTGCAGGAGATGCAACGTCATAATCGCAGCATGGAAGATTGTGGAATTTATCTCGCACTATACAAACGAGGAAAAGGTGCCATGAGAGGAAAAAAAACGTCGAAAAATGCTAAAAATGGCTACGGGCGTCACCATCCCTTGTAGAAATATCATACTAAAAATCATTGATAATTACTTATTATCCAGTATTTTTAATACTGAAAATAAATAATTATCAATGATTCTTAGTATGATATTTCTATAAGGGACCAATGTACAATTGGAACAATTGGCGAAACGTATGCGTATTCCGTTCTTCAGGGACGTTTTCATGCGCAACGTACTGCCTACTAGGGATGTGCAATACAATATCGATATTGCAAATATCGATATTTCGCAGCCGATATTTCGATATTTTGTATCGATATTTCGTCCAACAATATTTGCATATATCGATACTAAACTCCAGAA
>NW_022639720.1:79686-80397 GCF_010583005.1 Odontomachus brunneus
TAAATGTCTCTAATCACACGGTGCTGTGATTGCCTGTGTCCAAATTGCACCGCGTCCAAGTGCACCGCTCCCCTATTCGTTATGGTTTTATTGATTTCATAATTTTACTCGTGGATTTCCATTATTTCTGTATGCTTTTTGTTTGCCTATTTGTTTTTAATAATTTTACAGACGTGCGTAGTTCTTACGTAAAAATTAAGTTAATTTCTGAGAATTGGGAAGGAAAAAGAGCTATTATCTCTATTTAACGTCTTGCATCTAACCTGAAAGTCCTTGTTGATATTCCACAACAGTACGCATGCATTGCACACTACTTTTTATTTATTTAAATATTGTCATATTCATTTTACATTAACCCTTCACCAATAAAATGCGCAACGCAACACGCGATATGCGACGAGCGATATCCAATCAGTGTACTGGTATTCCGATAAAACTGTATGCTCATTGGATGTCGCGTGTCGCAAATCGCGTCGCGCATCGCGCTGGTCTGCGAGAACCAAAAGTCCTACTGCTTCAGTGATTTTGTGTGCCATGGCCTTTACTGTTACCAAAAGTGTGTGTGGTGAGCATTAGGTCTGTTCTTTTTAGCTACACTGCTGAACGAGCAATAAGTTGAAGTGAGACAAACATACTTTCTTTCATTCTAACTTATTGCATTAGTTCAGCAGTGCAGCTAAAAAGAACAGCTCATTTATTCTTTTATTGATA
>NW_022639720.1:80407-80701 GCF_010583005.1 Odontomachus brunneus
GTATTTTTAATACTGAAAATAAATAATTATCAATGATTCTTAGTATGATATTTCTATAAGGGACCAATGTACAATTGGAACAATTGGCGAAACGTATGCGTATTCCGTTCTTCAGGGACGTTTTCATGCGCAACGTACTGCCTACTAGGGATGTGCAATACAATATCGATATTGCAAATATCGATATTTCGCAGCCGATATTTCGATATTTTGTATCGATATTTCGTCCAACAATATTTGCATATATCGATACTAAACTCCAGAATATCGACTATGTATCGATCGACCAGAAAA
>NW_022639720.1:80711-86632 GCF_010583005.1 Odontomachus brunneus
TGTTCGATATTTACTGTATCGATACTTCACGGTCGATATATTTGGTGTATCGATATTTTGTTCCACGATATGTATCGATACGATATATCGATATTTTCTTATCGATACAACATCCCTACTGCCTACATCGCCGCGTGTAAACGAGAGCGGCATCGTAAATTTGGATGACGTCAAGGGACCCGGTACTTGTTGTATAGCATATGCGAAAAGAGGCGATCGCGTGATATATTTCGATAGTTTTGGTAATCTTCAACCACTCAGCGAATTGGTGCGATATCTCGAGAATAATACGATTAAGTACAATCGTACGTCTTATCAACGTTACAATCAGAGCATTTGCGGACAACTGTGCCTACGTTTCCTGCAGACAGTTAACGACCGATTTAAGGTCCACCGTTCTGCGAACGGTGTCCAGTAATCGTTTTGGTTTCTGACGAAGATGTCGCTGACATTTACACTTACCAAGAAAGAGTAGCACTCTCGCGAGAAGCTATTTTCCAGCCATAGATCTGAGCGATGGCGATTAAGAACTCGGTTTAACTGCCTTTGAAACCTATAACACGATATTGAATGTAAATGCGTCGAATAATAAATTTTACTTTGATGAGGACGACAAGGAAATTATAATTCCTGAGGGATCGTACGAATTGTATGCCATATACCGGTATCTAAAACGTGCGATGTCGGAAACCATCAAACCGATCACTACCAATGATGATGATGATGATGATCTCATAATTATTCGCGCCAATGAGAATACAATGAAGTGTGAGATCAAATGTGTTCACCGGATAAACTTTAACAAACCAAATACCATCGCTACTGGGATTTTCTTCAGATTGCATTCTACAGCCGTGACAATGGCACGAATCGAACGTGACAATCAACATTACGGATGTGAATATTATTCGCGTAGAATGTAATGTGACTACCGGTGCAGCAACGACAGATGTATGCAAACCATACACGAGTTTTCGCTTAATGTACCACCAGGATATAAAATATCGGAAACGCCGGCACAGATCATTTATCATCCGATCTTTGCACGGAGCATATTGGATTTGACGATACATGTTGTGGATCAACACAGTCGATTGTTTGACTTCCGCGGAAAAGAGATAATCGTCAGATTGCACGTGCGGCGGCAGCGTTAGGACACCTGAAATGCTCGTATTGAGCGAAGCAAGTCAGACTAAATACGTGAGCGACATTTTTCCTATCAAAAGGATGATTATAAACGACCGCATCAAGAAAAATAAGAAACTTAGCGCAGCCAACATTGCATTTTTAAGGTCTTTGGGATTCATCGTGCCAAAAAATACGTGTCGATGGTCGACATTTTGAACATTGGGGGTGAGCCAATCTTTGACGATCGTTTCGTCAAGATCGAGACTCACGTACAATCCATACGCCAATACATCTTTTGGACACAGTGACGAGATACGAATACCGATACAACAGCAAAATTTGTACACGTTACCATGAGAGTTTTCTCTACATCGAGGGCAAGTTTACGCAAACGAGGATAGAAGGTGATAACCAGGCAGTTGAGATGTTGACAAATAATTACGCGACCTTTTTGTCCGATGAAATCTGGTACGAATTCAATGGTGTGGAGGTTGACCGCTGCAGAAACGTTGGAGTAACGAGCACGCTCAAACACTATGTATCACTGACTCATGACAAAAATTTATTGTTGGGGAACGCCGGTTGGGGTCTCTCGAGGAACATGTTTGCGGGATACTTTAATTATTGTGTCCCGCTCAACATATTGCTAGGCTTTTATGGGGACTACAAACGGATTGTAATTAATGCTCGTCACGAATTGATCTTGATACGTTCATGCAACGACTACAATTGCGTGGTGGGACATGCAAATTCTGACCCAAAGATTGATTTGTTCAAAATACAATGGCAAATATCTTACGTTATGTTGAAAGATATAAACAGACTGTCTATGCTGTGAGCTCTGGAAAGCTGTCTATATTTGAGCATGAGTTTTCGCTCATGGGATTTGTACGAATTTCCACTTCTATAGAGCACGACCAAACATTCGAGGGCTGTCAAGACTCAGCTGGAGAAGCCGCGTTACGTCATCTTTGCTCTGCAGACTGGTCGAAAGAATTCTCTCACTGGTAATGTTGCCATATTCTACCACTGTAAGCTGACTAACGTGAAACTCTATCTCAACTCGGAATTTTATCCGTACGATGATATGAATTTGGATTTCGATAAATGGAGATACGCCGTTCTGTACGATATGGACACACGTTTCCGCAAATCATATTATGGATGTGACAACGGCAATGTGTTGTTCAATCCCATACAATATCTACTTATTGTCATAGTGGTCATTGATTGCTTGCGACAAAACGAATCCATCAAGAGCGCCACTGTGGATGTGAGAATTGAATTCGACTGCAAGGAGAATATACCGATGGATACCACAGCTTACTGCCTCATTCTGCACGATCGCATTGTGGAGTACAGTCCCCTGACCAACATTGTGCGCAAAATCACATAAAAATGAACGCGCCTACATTTGTGGACCTGCAAGGATTCACGGTTGGAGTGAAATTTCACGTAGAAGAGATAGCGATACTTAGAAATGGAACTGTTCTGTCCCATTATGTCTTTGCGAGTCCTATGTCGTAGCATCTTCTCACGAGAGCTGACAAATCGAAAGCAGCATGGTTGACGGCTAATCATCATGGTCTACAGTGAAATGATGGAATCGTCCCGTATAACAAAGCGAAACGTTTGATCACAGACGCTGTGATCATCGAAACCAGCGAAGAATTCAAACTCGTCTGCGTCAAGGGATACGAGAAGCGAGAGTGGTTGACGAATCTCCTCAATGATGATGCAAGGTGATTTTTGAGACTCTGGATGCGGATTACGAGGATATGATGTCATTGGACATGCTGGATGCAACCAACATTTTACGGTTTAAAAATCATTCAAAATATTGTGCGTTACAAAATGTACTAAAAATATTTAATTGGTGGTGGTGTCAGCGTCAGAAAGAATTGTTTAACCTTTGATATGTATAATATATTTTATTATAATGTTTTACATTTTATTATAATGTTGCATTTATCGATTATGCTGCTCAATAATAATAATAATAATAATAATAATAGTAATAATAATAATAAATATAACAATATATTAATAATTATAAATTAATAGCTATTTTATGTTATAATGATTTTATCCTACTCCCCTTCATCCTCTTCCTCCTCCTCCTCCTCATCCTCCACCTCCTCCCTTTCGTCGGTCTCCATCTCATCCTCCTCTCACTATGTTCATTAATTCCATGTTATAGCCTTCTGAAATAAAATTAGAATATACAAAACTTGAAAATTTTGGTGTGGAGTTATTATTATTATAATAAATGTTGTGTTCTCTCTCTTACCATTGACTTAGTCCTCCATCTCTTCCTCCACCTCCTTTTCCTCCTCCTTCTTCTCCTCCTTCTCCCTTTTCTCGATATCCATATCATCCTCCTCTCCACTACTTATATTTACTAAAATAATGTTATAGTTTTCTGAAATATAATTTGAATACAAAAATGAAAATTTTGATGTAGAGTTATTATTATAATAAATGTTGTGTTCTTTCTTACCATTATCGGTCGACTGTTCCTCATTTTCGTCCTCACAGTGTCTCGACGACTCGCATCCGCCGGATTGGGGTCCTACCGCCCCATGCGTCGGTTGCCATTGACACCAGAACACCGACGCCTGAGTTTGGAGTAGTGCCGTGCCCGGGAGGCATGGACAGAGGTCGAATGGGGAGCGGTGCACTTGGACACGGTGCATTTAGACACAGCCAATCACAGCACCGTGTGATTAGAGACATTTGTAGGGTCCCTTGGAACAGCGACTTGTGATTGGACTGTGTCCAATTGCCCCGTGTCCAACTGATATACACCCGGTCGAATGGCGTCGCCTCGTGTTCAGTGATGAGTCGCGCTTCTCCATAACCTCCGATGACAATTGTGTTCTGGTTTTGCGGCGTCCAGGGCAGAGAGCCGATCCGTCCCATATTGTGGAGAGACACACAGGCGTAATCCCTGGCATCAATGTGTGGGGAGCCATAGGATATGCATTCAAGTTACCTCTCATAGTGCTTCGGCAGATTTTGACGGCACAGCGATACGTCACAGACATTCTGCGTCCGCACGTCCTACCCCTTATGGTACAGCACCATGGGACAGTGTTCCAACAAGATAATGCACGCCCACACACAGCACGTGTGTCTATGAACTGTTGAGGTCCTCCCGTGGCCAGCAAGATTCCCGGACCTCTCCATCATTGAACACGTGTGGGATGGGGTGTATATCAGTTGGACACGGGGCAATTGGACACAGTCCAATCACAAGTCGCTGTTCCAAGGGACCCTACAAATGTCTCTAATCACACGATGCTGTGATTGGCTGTGTCCAAGTGCTCCCGTGGGATGACATTGGAAGGGGCCTCCGTCCCAGTACCAACCGGCGGGATCTAGAGGGACAGCTGCAACAACTGTGGACGAACCTGCCTCAGGAGAGGATCCAAAGGCTGTTTGACACCATTCCGAACCACATAAGGGCATGCATTGCGGCCAGGAGAGGTGCGACACTCTACTGATCTGGAACCAACATTCCACCTGTAACTGCCAACGGCCTTGTCTCTTTCATCCCATATTGTAATCAGTTCAATAAAGTCACATGGTCTTTCATCATATGTAGTTTCATTCACTTTCAACCACTCCTTCTGGGTGCATAACTTTTTTTGTCAGGCAGTGTATTTAAAAATATAAAAAATCAGGATTATACAATCTATTTAAAAAACTTAAGTGGATGATTGGTATCAAATCCTTCTCTTCCTCAAATGGAGGTCTCCGAAAATCTACCGTATAGAATATTTTTGTATCTCTCGCGATTCAAAACTTGGACTAAACTTGCCGGCGACTTCTGGATGACTTTTATATGGTCCATCACTATCTCTTTTCGAACAAACATATCTCGCTTAAAGAGGGTTGCTCTATCAAATGTGCAAGATCAGCACAGCCTAACGTGCTACAATATCATATATCGCGCGTATTATCACTGTCACATATGCAGTCTAACGACGTCTTGCAGTCAACCGCATCCACATATTGAAGTATTAGCACAACAAATGTGCATTGTGATACTTAAGATTGCACTGAGAATTTCTCAATTTATCGTTCTTTACCGTTCTTTACCGTTTTTTACCGATTTTACCGTTTCATTACCGTTCTGTATTACCGTTTTTACCGTTCTTTGCCGTTTCTTTACTGTTCTGTATTACCGTTTTTATCCTTCTTTGCCGTTTCTTTACCGTTCCATACCGTTACTTTACCGTTCCATACTGTTCCTTTACAGTTTTTTTTACCGTTTCATTACCGTTTTTACCGTTTCTTTATCGTTCTTTACATAACATATTGTTCATAATAAATAATAAGCAAATGCTTGCAAACTTTACATAACATATTGTTCATAATACATAACAAGCAAACACTTGCAAAATCTTGTCGCGAGAGCACAGTGTATGTGCTCATTAGCAATAAGAATATCGTGTGTCACATTCTTCGTGCGCATCATACTGTCAAATGCAAACGTTTGCAAAATCTTGTCGCGGGGGCACAGTGTACGTGCTCATTAGTAATAAGAATATCATGTGTCACATTCTTCTTCTTGCCCATCTAACTGTCGAGTGCATACGTTTGCAATATGTCGTCGCGCAGTGATATTTTGCAAATTCTTACAAGTAACACTAGGAAAGTGATAATCACCGATTTTCCTGAAACTGCGCATACAAGTAGTTCTTCAAAAACTATTAGACACGTATTTTTTTGTTCTTTCCCAAAAACGAATTTTGGAGTAGAAATCGCCCCTACAATTTTGGTGGGGG
>NW_022639720.1:86644-94130 GCF_010583005.1 Odontomachus brunneus
CAATTTTGGGGGGGGGGGGGGGGTAAGAGCTACTTTACAAACTGTTTGTAGGATTCGTATGAAATTTGGTATCTAGAGCTTTTTGGCCTCGCTGATTTCGAATTTGAAGTCAGTTTTTCAAAATTCAAAATGGCGGATGTAATATGGCGGAAGGATTTTCATTTTTGTTAGGGATTTCTATGAAACATGGTATCTAGGAATTTTCGGCCTTGCTGATTACAAATCTAAAGTCAGTTTTCGAAAATTCAAAATGGCGGAACCCAAAATGGCGGACAGATTTTCATTTTTTTTAAGGATTTCTATGAAGCATGGTATCTAGGAGTTTTTGGCCTCGCTGTTTACGAATCAGAAATTCTTTTTTGAACTACTTTTAGCGTTATCCAAGAAAAACGACGTGGACGTAGTAGCTTTTTGTTCCTATTGGGGTGCTTTATTAAAAGTGAGTCCCCTTGCCTCTCACTTTTCGGGAGATTTTTGCTGTGAGTCCCCTTGCCTCTTACAATATCGGGAGTTTTTTGCTGTGAGTTCCCTTGCCTCTCACTTTTCGGGAGGTTTTTGCTGTGAGTCCCCTTGCCTCTCACTTTTCGGGTATTCTATAAAATTGGTGCAATAATGTGGAGGGTTATCATCTGTAATTGCAAAAAGTGCTGCATGCACACTGATGCATTACACCAAGCACATTTAATTAGTCCAACATTTTTGCAAAATTTACAGATGATATTGCAATTTTTGAAACAGAAATCTACGGGAGTTTCGCATTTTTCTGTTTTTTCTGCAATATACCCATTTTTCCACCAAACGTATTTGAACAAATTTCGAAATTTAGAAGAGCAAAATTGATTATGGATTAAGGACTGTATTTTAAGGAGATTGTTTCTCAAGTGTAAGTTGACATCATAGCCATATAGAATTACTGGGAGCGGTGCACTTGGACAAGGTGCATTTGGACACAGCCAATCACAGCACCGTATGATTAGAGACATTTGTAGGGTCCCTTGGAACAGCGACTTGTGATTGGACTGTGTCCAATTGCCCCATGTCCAACTGATATACACCCGAATTACTATGTCTGAAAATTGTCTCAAAAAATTTTTCCATAATCTAAAACCGTAAACGTCCAGTGGCTGAATTAAACCAGTAGTTTCAGCTGGAATCGTCAGAATTTTGACACTTTTATTTCCTTTATCTGTATTGTCAAATTTAGTTTGGTATTAGTTTATTAGATTTTAGTTTGGCCAGTCCAAGAATCTAATAAAAGAACGGAATTCATTCCAGCATTTGGCAAGAAAACATCAGAAAACCATTTAATGGCAATGTCTGATGTCAATTTCCCTGATTTTGACGCTAAGGCGACGATGTTTTCTGTCTTTTCAACAATTGATCCAAATTTGCCACTTGTCTCTTGTAAGACTATTAGCATAGGTGACTTTAACTCTCCATCAGCGGAAACAATAGGCTGAATGGTGTAACTATGAGTTAAAGAATTCAAGGACTTTGTTAAACATTCGACTTTCATGGAGCCTTTCAAAGCAAGTGTTCGTCCGGCATGCGTTTCTAAATTAAATCCGGATTGATCGGAATTAAACACATTGTTCTCACCTACTAATAAAACCTCTGATTTCACTTTAGAAACAAATTCATGAGATTTTTACATAATCTCTGCCTTTGCTGACACATATTTTTGGGTTACAAACTTATTTATTTTTCTTGACACAATGCCATGTTTGATTTTAAAATTATGCACCCAAAAAGTTGACGCAGTAAATAATTTAAGTAACAAATCAACATTTTCACGAGCTTGTAGAGCCCATCTTTTCAAATCATGGACTGGAAGCGATTTTTCAGTGGCAAGTTTAAATTGATCCAAGACATAATTAGAAATTTTTAATAATTTGTCACTTCTTGTACCACCCATTTTAATTTGTTCCTCCCATTTATACAATGTATTCGGGTTTGAAACTTTATTAAAATTGTGTTGAACTGTTTTGAAAGACAAATTTGTTTTTTTTCCTGAACGCCAAAAGTTTACAGCATTCCTTTCATATTCAATATCTACATTTACTTTTATTTTCTTGCCATCTTTTTTTATTGGCAAGACTTCAAAATCATTTTCATAATCCTCATCAACAAGAACTGCATCAGGATTGGCACTATTTTCATTAAAACTTAAGCTATCAAAACTTTCAAAGAATATTTGGGTGTCAACAGATTCTTTGATTAAATTCTCTAAATGAAGAGCAAATAATCTTTCTTCTTCTATAATTACTGTTTCCAGATTGTATTCTGGACGATTAAAACTTTGTTGTAATAAGAGAACAATATTTTTTGGGTTCATCGACATTTTTGAAGGTTTTTTCCTTTGACCAATGATGGCGTTAGTTTAAAATTAAACTTACCTAATATTGAGTTTTAAAAAGTTCTTCTTATACTGTAAAAAAAAGAAAGTAAAAACCAATACTTACCTGCTATTGCAGTATAAATACAACTGAATTAAATGTACTATACTATTAAAATGTTAAAATATTATACTATTTAAATGTATTATACTCCGCTACGCCGATTCTGGACAGACCGATTCGATCTTACGTGTAAGCAGATATAGCTGCTGGGCTGACTGACATCTACAAATGTATGCTATGTGGCACAACCAATACTTACCTGCTCTTGCAGTATAAATACAACTGATTTAAATGTGTTATAAAGATTAAAAAATATTCAAAAAACATAAGGCGTCTACTTTATTATTTTAAAGATGAATCTTACATGTGAGAAGATATGGCTGCTGAGGTGACTGACATCTACAGATACTATAAGGAACTGGTGCTTGAACTCACTTGCGAATTATTGATAAAGACCAAGAACCTAATAATTAAAAGAACCATATAAACTCGCAGGTAAGTTTGAGAATCAATTTCATACAGAATTTGTAGATGTCAGTCAGTTCATCAGCTGTATCTGCTCACATGTAAAATACATGTAATAAGTATACGCCTCATGTCTTATGCATGTTTTTTAATCTTTATAATACATTTAAAGAAGTTACATTTAGACTGTAGTAGCAGGTAAGTATTGGTTTTAATTTTCTTTTATTCATAGAATATCAAGAGCTTTTTAAAATTCAATACCAGGTAAGTTTAATGTATAACTGACGCCCTCAATCTTCAAAAGGGAAAACCAATATTTTCGAAAATGTCGATAAACCCAAAAATTATTTTTCTTTTATTACAAAGAAGTCCACGGCGTTCTTCCTAACAATAAGTAACGCTGAATGTAGTTTAAGAATAATTTCTGATTCTTATTCAGCGACTGAAGAAGATCGAAAATTCCAAGTTTCATAAAAATCTAGTTCTGTTTAAAAATCTGTTTGCCATATTGGATCCGCCATTTTGAATTTTCAAAAACTGACTTCAGATTCGTAATCAGCAATGCCAAAAACCCCTAAATACCATGTTTCATAGAAATTCTTAAAAAACATGAAAATCCCTCCGCCATGTTGGATCCGCCATTTTGAATTTTCAAAAACTGACTTCAGATTCGTAATCAGCAATGCCAAAAACCCCTAAATACCATGTTTCATAGAAATTCTTAAAAAACATGAAAATCCCTCCGCCATGTTGGATCCGCCATTTTGAATTTTCAAAAACTGACTTCAGATTCGTAATCAGCAATGCCAAAAACCCCTAAATACCATGTTTCATAGAAATTCTTAAAAAACATGAAAATCCCTCCGCCATGTTGGATCCGCCATTTTGAATTTTCAAAAACTGACTTCAGATTCGTAATCAGCAATGCCAAAAACCCCTAAATACCATGTTTCATAGAAATTCTTAAAAAACATGAAAATCCCTCCGCCATGTTGGATCCGCCATTTTGAATTTTCGAAAACTGACTTCAAATTCGAAATCAGCGAGGCCAAAAAGCCCTAGATACCAAATTTCATACGAATTCTACAAACAGTTAGTAAAGTACCTCTTACCCCCCCCCCCGCCAGACCAAAATTTGTAGGGGCGATTTCTACCCCAAAATTCATTTTTGAAGAAAAACAAAAAAATACATGTCTAATAGTTTTTGAAGAACTACTTGTATGCACAGTTTCAGGAAAATCGGTGATTATCACTTCCCTAGTGTTCCTTGTTAGAGTTTGCAGCTGCGACTAAAAAATTTACGCCGCAAAATACGCGAGCGGGTGGCGCGGATGGCACGGACTGCCGCAAAAACCGCTGCAAAAATCGCCGCAAAAACTGCCGCAAAAATCGCCGCGAAAATCGCCGGAAAATCCGTCGCAAAAACCTTCATAAATACCGCCGCGAAAACCGTCTCGAAAAATCGGTCGCGGATCGATAAAATGATCTATCGAAAGAAGATTTAAACAATTATGTTAACGTATCGGTATATAATATCGGTAATTACCGATCATCGGTATTATGTACCGGTATTAAATATGCCGGTAAAAATTATGTAAATATATGTTGGTAAAAAATTATGTATTAGGTGCGCAACTAAGTTCTCGCTATTTTTTTTATGAAAATGCAACTTTATTGTGAAAAAATGGTTACAAATGAATCATTCAAAGTATTGCCCATCGCTAGCTACAACTTTTTCCCATCTTTCTGGCAGAACTCGAATACCGTTACGGTAAAAGCGTTCGTCTTGTGAGGCTATCCACGAATCAAGCCATTTTTTTATGTCTTCATATGAGCGGAACTGCTGATCAGCCAGACCATGTGCCATCGAACGGAACAAGTAATAATCGGGCGGCGCAATATCTGGAAAATATGGCGGGTGGGGTAGGATTTGAGCGTTTCCAAGTAGGTTTTAACGGGTTTGGCAACATGAGGCCGAGCGTTGTCATGCAGTAGAATCACTTTTTTGTGCCTCTGCTCGTATTGTGGCCGTTTTTCGCGCAGTGTTCGGCAATCGCATCAATTGAATTCGATACCGTTCCCCAGTGATGGTTTCGTTCGGTTTCAACAGCTCATAATAAATAACACCGACCTGGTCCCACCAAATACACAGCATAACCTTCGCAGCGTGAATATTCGGCCGAGCCGACGACGTAGAAGCATGACCGGGCAGTCCCCATGACTTTCTTTTCTTTGGGTTGCTGTAATGAATCCATTTTTCACCACCCGTCACAATGCGATGAAGAAAACCCTTCCTTTTTTGCCGCTGGAGCAGTTGTTCACAGGCGAAAAAACGACGCTCAACGTTCCTTGGCTTCAAATCATAAGGAACCCAAGTTCCTTGCTTTTGAATCATTCCCAACGCATGCAATCGCTTGGCGGGTAACTCCTAATGCTGAAGCAAGCTGTTCTTGCGTTTGGCACGGATCCTCATCGAGCAATGCCTCCAATTCAGCGTCTTTGAAGGTTTTTGGCCTTCCTTCACGCGGACGGTCGTCAACATCGAAATCACCGTCTTTGAAGCGACAAAACCAATCACGGCACGTTGTTTCACTTAGAGCAGCATCTCCGTAAACTTTTTGGAGCTCTCGATGCGCTTCAGCCGCCATTTTCTTCGAATGAAATAAGAAAATCAACACTTCCCGCAAATGACGATTATTTGGCACAAAATCAGACATTTTCACCCAACCAAAAATATATGACGTCAAAACAAAATCACTAACGTGTCAAAGCGGTTTGTTTACCATATGTCTAAGCTTGATTCATGACGTTTTGGATATGTCAAAATCGACCAGCATTTACTGCTGGAGCCATCTATTGACAAACAGCGGGAACTTAGTTGCGCACCTAATAATTAAATGTTGGTATATAATATCGGTAATAAATTACCGATCGTTGGTAATATCGGTAGCCCCCTCAATTACCGACCGATGGTAATACACCCCCCCGCGGTCACGTTACCCCCTCCCCCCGGGTGACGCAATACCCCCGCGGTGACGCAATACCCCGCGGTGACGCAATACCCCCCGATGACGTCATACCCCCGCCCGCAGTATCCCCTGCCCCTCACCCCCCTCGAAGGATCCGAGTTAGAACCAGTATACCATACCTACTAACCTAATCTCGGCAGTCTTCTCTGTTCTTTTATAATATTGATTGTCTAGTCGGAGGGGATGCCTTGGCAACCAGGAAGTTGCCAAATATGGTAATAGTCCGGTGCGATCCGGCTTGAAGCCCGAGGCGCGGAATGTGCAAGGTAGAGTGCTTAGCGCAGCATTTGCACATCCGTTTCCTTGTTGTAGCGCGGTCGAAACGGTTCCTCTTGAAGCGTTTCGGCAGCGCTAATAATATTTGCGATTATAATATCCCTCTCCCCATGGTAAAAGAAAACGCAGTGTTTCACGAGGTTTTCGTAATCTTACTCTATGTACATTTTTATCCCGTTTACAATTATGGTTATAATCATTTATCTTATTTTATATAATATCGCATTCGCGTTACAAAATTTTCTCGTTTTCTCGTATGTAGTTTTTTTTTTATTTACGCGCTTATGCTATTTCTATGCGTTATTGCCGGTATTGTGGGTATAACTGATCTAAAACGCTGTGGTATTCTTATATTATTTTTGTTGTTAGGTGGTAATGTGAGAGGGGGTCGTGTTTTCTTGTTTATTTTTCTCATTATTATAGTAATTATTACAATTAAAGTTATCAATATTGTTACGCTGAGCGCAGTGGTGTAAATTATATTCATATGGTTTGACAATGGGTTTTGGTCTAGATTTTCTCGTATTTCGGCTAGTTGTGTTCTTAATTTTAATAGTTCGGTGGAGTTTTATGATATTTTTGTTAAATTTATGTTTGGTACCGTAATTATGTTTTCTATCGTGTTTTCCGGTGTGATTGTTAGGTTATAATTTGGTATATATTTTTCTAATATGCTATTTGTTATTGTTCCTTGTGACTGTATTATAGTGCCTCCTATAGTTAGTTTATATTGTCGTCTGAATGTAATTATTCCTGTTTTTGTTATCTGATTTTGTTATCTGATTTTTTATTTTGGTCCTATATACGAGGGCTGCTCCGTAAGTTTTGCGACTTGGCAACACTGGCGTTGCTAGATAAAATCTAACCTTACCATCAAAAAGTTTGTTAGTTTGGAAGATTTTTTTACTCGAAACGTTTTGTCGTACGGAGGCTACTTGAATTGTTTACAGTGACTTGAAAATTGTGTCTCAGCGAAAAAATGGAATTAACACGAGAACACTTTCGTGCGATGATTTTTTACGACTTTCGACGTGGATTATCGAGACAAGAGTGCATCGATCAACTTGCTTCCACTTTTGGTAATGAAGCACCACACAAGGCCACTATTTGTTGCTGGTTTAATGAATTCAATCGTGGTCTTGGTTCGCTCATCGACGAACCTCGCGAGGGTCGTCCAAAATCAGTTGCTGTGCCAGAAAACATCGATGCTGTGCGTGAATTGATAATGCAAGTTCGACATGTGACATACCGTGAGATTCAGGCATCCCTGGGTGTTGGTATGAATTGCATACAAACGATATTGCATGAACATTTGGC
>NW_022639720.1:94140-94535 GCF_010583005.1 Odontomachus brunneus
TCGACTAACGCTGCTACCGTCCTTTCCCTTCTTGGTTCCCAGTGTTGAACCATTTGTGCCCAAACATTTTCGATCAAATTTAGATCTGGCGAACGAGCAGACCACTTGATTAAGTGGATCTCGGAATGATTCCGAAACCATGCTTGTTTCGCGTGATGTAACGATGGAACGATACTCGAACGCATAAAATATGAAATAATTATATCTCACGTATTTATGCAACAATAAAATTACAAATACTCTTCTTCGATCGACAACCTACACAAACGTTATATTGTTGCAACATATTCTATGTTGGTTCAGAATTCTATATTAAAATAAATCTAACATTTATTTTTTTTTCAAGAGTAGCTATTAAGAAGCATTTGTCAAAGCCTCCTCAAAACCTTTCCCCA
>NW_022639720.1:94545-95211 GCF_010583005.1 Odontomachus brunneus
GTATAACCTCTACACAGGTGATGAGTCATGGATCTATGCATATGAGCCGGAAACTAAACAGCAGTCGACTGTGTGGGTCTTTCAAAGTGATCCTAACCCAACAAAAGTTGTTCGCGCTCGAAGCACTTCGAAACAAATAGTCGCCTGTTTTTTTCGGAAAAACTGGTCATGTGGCAACAGTATCCTTAGAGAAACGTAGAACGGTCAATTCTGAGTAGTACACAACCATTTGTTTGCCAGAAATCTTCGGCCAAATAAGGAAAAACAACTCAAGACGACGAATCATTCTTCACCATGACAATGCGAGCTCTCACACATCGGCTCAAACAACCGCCTATTTGACCAGTGAAAACATCGAATTAATGGGTCATTCACCGTACAGTCCTGATTTGGCACCCAATGACTTCTTTTTGTTCCCGAACATCAAGAATAAACTGCGTGGTCAACAATTTTCGACGCCAGAAGAAGCGGTTGATGCGTTTAAAACATATGTTTTGGAGGTACCACTTTCGGAGTGTCATGGATGCTATAATAAATGGTTTGAGCAAATGCAAAAGTGTATTAATCATCATGGAGAATACTTTGAAAAACAATAAAGCCATTTTCAATGACAAATTACCATGTTTTCTTTACTAGTCGCAAAACTTACGGAGCAGCCCTCGTACG
>NW_022639720.1:95221-95308 GCF_010583005.1 Odontomachus brunneus
GGAACGTTCGAGCGAGCGAAACAGTCGTCGGTACACAGCGTATTGCTCAGGTATAGACGAGACAGTGTGAGTCAAGCGTTTTCTTAG
>NW_022639720.1:95318-96477 GCF_010583005.1 Odontomachus brunneus
TTTACTAGTCGCAAAACTTACGGAGCAGCCCTCGTACGTACTTGTTGTATGTTGTATATTGAGTACAACCAAGTGTTTTTTACTTTTAAAGGAATTAAAATTGTGTTTTCGGAGGTGATATATTTCGTTTTACATATTTCTTTATTTTTTGGGTCCATATACATTTGTATTTCGCTCGGTGTTGTTGAGTGAATTTTATAAATTGTGTTTGTTGTGTACACGTACCGGCGTTAATGCCGTCCGAATATCCGTGTGACTCGCACACGATAACGCGTCACTCATCACTGCTGCGTGTAGCTGAGCTATAAGCAGCACGGAGTGGCGGAGGGAGCTAGCGGTATACGATCGTCGGACGCTTGGAAAGGGAATAGTGGTGGGAGTCGCGGCGATCTTCCATCCTCTATCGCAAACGTAAGAACGAGAGAAATAACATTATAAGACGTCTGGACAGAAATGCCGTCCTAAAATACGTGTGACACACACTAAGAAAACGCTTGACTCACACTGTCTCGTCTATACCTGAGCAATACGCGGTGTCCCGACGACTGTTTCGCTCGCTCGAACGTTCATGCATTTTTCATTGTTAGCAAGGAAATTACTGTAATGTAAAAATCTTGGGGAAAGGTTTTGAGGAGGCTTTGACAAATGCTTCTTAATAGCTACTCTTGAAAAAAAAATAAATGTTAGATTTATTTTAATATAGAATTCTGAACCAACATAAAATATGTTGCAACAATATAACGTTTGTGTAGGTTGTCGATCGAAGAAGAGTATTTGTAATTTTATTGTTGCATAAACACGCGAGATATAATTATTTCATATTTTATGCGTTCGAGTATCGTTCCATCGTTATAAAATTTGGTGGCCCTGAGAAGGGCCGATTTTTGTGTCGAAGCAGTTGAGGTCGATAGTCAATAGTCAGTCCAATATCCGGCACGGTCGATAACTTGATTGAATCGATTAGGTATCGAATCAATCAAGTTCGCGAGAAAGTCGGATCGAAGCCGAAGTTCTCCCCAGACTTCTCTCACATGATCGACTAACGCTGCTACCGTCCTTTCCCTTCTTGGTTCCCAGTGTTGAACCATTTGTGCCCAAACATTTTCGATCAAATTTAGATCTGGCGAACGAGCAGACCACTTGATTAAGTGGATCTCGG
>NW_022639720.1:96645-98610 GCF_010583005.1 Odontomachus brunneus
CTCCTAAAAACCTTTCCCCAAGATTTTTACATTACAGTAATTTCCTTGCTAACAATGAAAAATGCATGAACGTTCGAGCGAGCGAAACAGTCGTCGGGACACCGCGTATTGCTCACGTATAGACGAGACAGTGTGAGTCAAGCGTTTTCTTAGTGTGTGTCACACGTATTTTAGGACGGCATTTCTGTCCAGACGTCTTATAATGCTATTTCTCTCGTTCTTACGTTTGCGATAGAGGATGAAAGATCGTCGCGACTCCCACCACTATTCCCTCTCCAAGCGTCCGACGATCGTATACCGCTAGCTCTCTCCGCCACTCCGTGCTGCTCATGGCTCACCTACATGCAGCAGTGATGAGTGACGCGTTATTGTGTGCGAGTCACACGGATATTCGGACGGCATTAACGCCGATGCGTGTACATGTATAGTGATCTCTTATGTGAATACATTCTGCTAATTCACTTTCGTGTAGTGTAAGATAAGTATTTGATTCTGTATCTATCGCAAATTTAGGGTATTTTGTTTCCGTTAACATGAATGTGTTGTTTATTTTATGTACTGGGAAGGTATAGTGTTAATAATTGTGTAGGTGGAATATGTTATTAGAGAGACTTTTAAGATTGTGTAAATGGTTTTGTTATTGTAGTATACGCTAACTGTTATAAATTGTTCTATTTCTAGCCAGTGCTCCGTGGCAAGTGTAAATGGGAAGTATACCAAGTCTGTAAATATGAAACCGGAATTTGTCCATAGATGGACCTAGCTATCAATGTAGTTACCGTCATTGGCGCGTCATTGGCGCCATTTTCTTGTTGACATCTCTGACAAAGATCTTCAACTCACAACAATACAAGTTTCATACAACAGTATAGTTTGTAATAGCGTTGAACATGTCGAATTTTGTGCCTGGAAACTACGATTTGCGAACAGCATTGATTTTCTGTTACCATTTGAAGAAAACTGCTGTAGAATCGCATCGAATACTTGTCGAAGCTTACGGTGAGGGGAGCGGTACACTTGGACACGGTGCATTTAAACACAGCCAATTACAGCACCGTATGATTAGAGACATTTGTAGGGTCCCTTGGAACAGCGACTTGTGATTGGACTGTGTCCAATTGCCCCGTGTCCAACTGATATACACCCTATGGTAAGTATGCTCTTGGTAAATCACAGTGCTTTGAGTGGTTTAAAAATTCAAAAGTAATGATTTTGACGTGAGAAACGAAGAACGTGAAAGACCACCGAAAAAGACAGCGAATTGCAAGCATTGTTGGATGAGGATGACACTCAAACGCAACAACAACTCGCGGATCAATTAAATGTGACACGAGAAGCCGTCTCCATACGTTTGAAAGCCATGAGAAAGATCCAGAAGATGGGAAAATGGGTTCCACATAAAAGACAGCAGGAAAACCGAAAAACCACTTGCGAAATGCTGCTCGCCAGGTACAAAAGAAAGTCATTTCTCCATCGAATTGTGACTGGCGATGAAAAGTGGATATATTTTGAGAATCCTAAGCGTAAAAGATTATGAGTAACTCCAGGCAAACCATCGACATCGACTGCAAGAACAAATCGCTATGGACGGAAGACAATGTTCTGTGTTTGATGGGATCAGAAGAGTGTGATCTATTATGAGCTGCTAAAACCTGGCCAAACCGTTAATACTGAACGCTACTGACAACAAATGATCGATTTGAATCAAGCTTTGGGTGAAAAACGAGCAGAATATAAAAAAAGGCAACACAAAGTGATTTTGCTTCATGATAATGCACCATCACACACAGCAAAACTGGTCAAGAAAACGATTGAAGCGTTTAGTTGGGAAGTACTTTTGCATGCGGCTTACTCACTAGACTTGGCTTCGTCCGATTACTATTTATTTGCATCGATGGGACACGCACTTGCTAAGCAGCGCTTCACTTCTTACGAAAATGTACGAAAATGGCTCGATGACTGGTT
>NW_022639720.1:98739-103818 GCF_010583005.1 Odontomachus brunneus
CGTCCGATTACTATTTATTTGCATCGATGGGACACGCACTTGCTAAGCAGCGCTTCACTTCTTACGAAAATGTACGAAAATGGCTCGATGATTGGTTTGCCTCAAAAGAGCAACAGTTTTTTTGGCGTGGCATTCACAAACAGACAGGTGGGAAAAATGTATAACTAGCGATGGGCAATACTTCGAATAAAATATTTTTTATCATTTTCATACAATAAATGTGTATTTTCTACACAAAAATTCCGGTTTCATATTTACATACCTGGTATAGTTTTAGGTATAAGTGTATCGCTGATTTCTTAAGTTGTGCGATTATATTCTCGATTAGTGTAAGTTGAGGTAGTAATCTTCCCAATTTTACATTATTTATATATGACATTATGTTATTGATGTCATTTATTAGATCGTTTGTTACTGTGTTCAGTATTGTGTAGTGTTCAATGATCTGTTCCTTTTGGTAGACTTCTGCTTCTTTTTTATAGAATTGACTCATACTAGCCCATATTATTAGGTGGTAAACTTAGTTCCTGCGGTTTTTTGTTTAAAAAACAGTTATTTCGACATCAAAAGCAAAAATACATTAATTGAAGTATTTTCCCTCGCTAGCTATACATTTTTCCCATCTTTCGGGCAACGCGTAGATTCCGCGACGATAGAACGATTAGTCTTTTGATGCAATCCATTCGTCGATCCATTTTCGCACATCCTCGTAATTTCTGAAGTGTGTATCCACCAAGCCGTGCTGCATCGACCGGAACAAGTAATAGTCCGAAGGAGCTAAGTCTGGTGAATACGCTGGGTGCGGGAGAACTTCCCACTCGAGCTGCATCAGTGTTTCTTTGACGGCTTTGGCAACGTGTGGTCGAGCGTTGTCGTGCAAAAGCATGACTTTACGTCGATTGCTGGCTACTGCTGGCCTTTTTTCCAACAATGCTTCATTCAGACGGTTTAATTGTGATTGATATCGATCCCCCGTGATACTTTCGTTCGGTCTGAGTAGCTCATAATAAACGACGCCGTGCATATCCCACCAAATGCAAAGCATTGCTTTGTGGCCATGAATATTTCTCTTTGGTGTGGATGTCGATGGTTGGCCAGGGTCTACCCATGATTTTCTTCGTTTAGGATTATCGAAGTATATCCATTTTTCATCGCCAGTCACTATGCGCCACAAAAAACTCTTCTTTTTCTGCCTGGCGAGCAGAGAAATAGAGATGTTTAAGCGATTCGCAATGGCATTTGCGGTTAATTCGTGTGGTACCCATTTTCCCTCCTTTTGAATTTTTCCCATTGCATGTAGACGTTTGGAAACAGCCATCGGAGTAACATTTAATGCTGCAGACAATTCTTGGAGCGTTTGAGTAGAGTTTTCGTCCAATAATGCCTGCAAATCGGTGTCTTCAAACTTTTTCGGTTGGCCTGAGCGTTCTTTATCATTGACATCAAAATCACCACTCTTAAATCGCTGAAACTATACTTGGCATGTTCTTTCCGATGGAGCATAATTGCCATAAGCTTCGAAAAGCAATTTATGAGCTGCAGCTGCAGTTTTTTTCAAGTCAAAGTAATGAAGCAGCACATGTCGAAAAAACAACTTATGACGTCCCATATTTAATTAAAAGAAAAAATAGCACTGCTCGCTTAAATGAATCTCTTCGCACTGAATTTTATTGACAAATGTCTAACCACTAAAATGCAGCCAGTTTCAGATGTCAAAATAAATTACACCTACAACTAACGTCATCTAACTGTGAGCCACAGGAACTAAGTTTACCACCTAATATTTTGAAATTACTCTCTAGTGTTTTTTCTATGTTGTCTAAGTGTCCTATCGTTACATTAAGAATTTGTAACTGATTTCTTACTGCATGTTGTATTGTTTCCCGATTATTTGGTAAATGATGTAATTGTTTGTTTATAATTTTATCGTCGTCGGCGTTCATAGTTCCAAATAAGGATTTTGCTATTAATCCTATTCCATTTATTAGTCCGCGACGTAAGTTCGAAGTAGGTTTATAAATTTTGTTTATGTCCTCTGTTAGTTTTCTTGCGTGTTGTACATCTTTACTAATTAAATTATATAGGTTAGTGCACATCTTCCATGTTGTGCCTATCTTTTGCTGTGTATCGCATATTTCGAGCACAGTTTTTTTTTCGTATTTTTTTTGTCGTAATATGTTTTACTTTTTATTTTATCCTTTGATTTTAATTCCCTGCGTTTCGTATTATGCGCCTGTTGAGCGTCCTTCGACTTATCCTTTGACTTATCTTTTTTCTTACTCTTTGACGTAGCTTCTGGCGTTTATTAACTTGAACATTCGCCGTAATTCCTTTCTCGTCTGTTTTAACAGACGTTTTAACGTCGGTGCCTTTGGCATCCGATTTGGACTGAGTAAGATAGCTGTCGTCACTTACCAACACGTTTTCTTTAGCGAAATGTGTTTCCTCTGCTTGTTAGGCAAAAATTTTCGCTATAGGTTCGATTAGAGATTTGGATGATTGCTTCTCTCGGCTGGCAGTGGTACTTCGACGCTAGCTTTTCTTGGTTTATTTGTATCTTGCGTACTAAACTTCATTTTATCAGATTTTCTCTGTTTGCCTGTTTTCGTCTGACATTTCTCCGTTTCTCGCTTCTCAGTTTTTTTATCGTTCGTGTCGCTAATGAAACCTTTCTTCTCACCTATTGTCTCTGGACTCTCTGGAGACATTGCCTTTTATATTTTTAATTTAGCGTCCACTTGACGATACTTTATTCTTTCGTTTTCAATCGACTCTTTTTCTTCAGTTTCATTGCGCTCTATTTTATCACTCCTATGTATCATATCAATTTGTATTATTTCTTCAGTTTGCCGACTTATTTTAGGCGACAAGACGATTTCCTTGGGCACTTCTTTAAAATCGGCCTCCTTAGTAACTGTTGTTGGCGTCTCTATAATTCTCAAAATTTCTTCGGTTATTTGTTCTGATTTCGGGACAATCACTTTCTCTGCGTTATCTGAACACGTTAAAACTTTCGTTTCATTAAAAGCTTCGCTTGTTGCACGGAAAAAAATAATTTGCTGGTCCAGCAAATTTTCTGCTGGTCCAGCAAATTTTCTGCTAGTCCAGCAAAATCTTTTCGTTATTATATGGACAGCAAAAAGATTTGCTAAGAGTAGTAATCACTATTTGCTGGATATAATTTGCTGAATGTACGAATTATTTTGCTGTAAGAACAAATTAGTTCTTGTCCAATTAGCAAATTGCTTTTGCTACATTCACAATATAAGTTTGTTATATGAGCGAAACGCGTTTGCAGTATTAAACAGATGTTTTTGCTGAAAGAACAATTTACTTCGACTATGTGAGCAAATTAAATTTGCTATTATAGCAATACATAATTGCTACATAAACGATATAGTTTAGCTACATGAGCGATATAACTTTTTGCTATATTACTTAGACAGCACACAATATTTTGAAAATATTTTAGAAATATAGATATATTAAATTTTTTATAAATACTCTAACGTCCGGATATATCAGGTATGGAAAACATTAATAATTATAAATATAAAAAGATATTTATGAAAAATATTTGTCATAAATAATAAAAACGTGATTTCATTTAAGTAAAACTGTGTTTTGATTATTTATGGAAAATAATCTTCATAAATATTTTTTAAATATTTATCATAATATTTCTTATACCTTCATTTCCCGAACATTAAATATTTACAAAATATTTAATATACCCATATTTTTAAAGTATTTTTTAAATATTGTGTACTGTCAAAGTCAAGGCAACTTTGCTGTGAGCAAAGAAACTTTATACAGTTATTTGAAAAACAAATAAGCATTAATAAATACCTAGTAGAAGAAAAGTCGATCAAGAGGATTAAGAAGATTATACAAATGATATATGGAAGTATGTAACATCTTTATTTTGGCGAATGTTATACATAAAAATATAGTTAACTTAACTTACTTTAAATAAAATAAAATTATTTTAATGAGGAAGATACATCGATATACACGTATTATCACATATCAAATATTATATCGTAATACACAGTACACCCTTATAGAAATATCATACTAAGAATCATTGATAATTACTTATTTTCAGTATTAAAAATACTGGATAATAAGTAATTATCAATGATTCTTAGTATGATATTTCTATAAGGGCATATCACCACTAGAAATTCTATGTGACCCAGTAAGCAATCTGTGCGCAGACTGACGTCAGACTGCCGACAGAGTCTGTCGAATTCGAGCAGGACCTGACGGCAGATCCATAGACATCTGCGGCCCCAGACTGCCGTCAGAGTCTGTTAACAGACTCTGCCGGTAGATTGCGCGCAGAGCCTGCTGACAGACTCTGACGGCAGACTGACGGCAGATTGTGCGCAGAGCCTGCCGTTTCGTAGATTTTTTAATTGAATGGCGTATGTACGCCTTTAAATGCCCATTGAACCGTTTATAAATTAATAATATATATGCTTGGAAAAATATTTTTTATTATTTCTTATGTTATAATTTTTATATAACTTAATATAAATTTTATATAACTTAATATAATTTTTATATAACTTAACGTTATATATTATATAACTTTATCAAGTTGTATTCCAACTTGAATACAACATATATAATGTTTCTCGAAACCTTTATTACGAGAGTTTTCCTCAGATCATCAATCTGTTGTTTGCTTAAACTTCCAATTTCTTCATGCACATTGCAAAAATTCTTCGCAAATTACTCGTAACCCATTTCGTTATTATCAATCGGAGTTAACGGATCAATTTTAGTCTTCTCTGGTGGTGCAATAGGATGACCATCTTCATCGTATTCGATTTCTTAATCGAATTTCTCTTGTTGCAAAGCGGCAGTACAATTTCCCTTCATATATCTACAAAATGAAAAATAATTTAAATAATTATGTCTCTATAGCCTTCCTTACTATAATTTGTATATGTACAAAACATAACCTTCAATTTAGCTATATATTATTTAATAAACCTACAAATTTGTAATAATTTTCGTCGTGTTGTACGTCAACATCTGCCCGAAATCCCTTAGATTTGTCTTCCTTAT
>NW_022639720.1:104682-105339 GCF_010583005.1 Odontomachus brunneus
CCTTCCTTACTATAATTTGTATATGTACAAAACATAACCTTCAATTTAGCTATATATTATTTAATAAACCTACAAATTTGTAATAATTTTCGTCGTGTTGTACGTCAACATCTGCCCGAAATCCCTTAGATTTGTCTTCCTTATACCATTCAGTCACATATTTATTTTGTTTCACTTGAGCATCGATACCTGCCATAACAGCATCCACAAGCTCTTTTTAACTATCACTTTCATCTTTTGTTGTTGTTTTCTTCATAAAATTATATATGGAGAACCAGGTGCTGGTATATATTCTAAGGAAGAAGCTTCATCTACAATTCCATGAAGACTTCAATAACTACGTTATATAGATATATTACATTTGTTTCTTTATGCCATGATTTATTAAAAAAATTATACTCATTTATACATTTGGAACATTAACTTTGTGACAAATATTTCCTTATTATGATAACACAAGAAATAAAAGTGCACGCAAGTGTAATTTGCTAACCCTTATATACTTTATACTTTCATAAAATGAAAGTAAGTGTATCTACTTTAAAGAAATGTAAAAGACAATTTATGTTTTGAGTGGGGAAGGGGAAGATAGAAGGACAAAGGAGAATAGAGACAGAGGAGAAAGGAAATGGAAAAAGGATGGTGTTTTAAGAGATG
>NW_022639720.1:105349-105607 GCF_010583005.1 Odontomachus brunneus
GCGTTATCTGAACACGTTAAAACTTTCGTTTCATTAAAAGCTTCGCTTGTTGCACGGAAAAAAATAATTTGCTGGTCCAGCAAATTTTCTGCTGGTCCAGCAAATTTTCTGCTAGTCCAGCAAAATCTTTTCGTTATTATATGGACAGCAAAAAGATTTGCTAAGAGTAGTAATCACTATTTGCTGGATATAATTTGCTGAATGTACGAATTATTTTGCTGTAAGAACAAATTAGTTCTTGTCCAATTAGCAAATTGC
>NW_022639720.1:105617-108139 GCF_010583005.1 Odontomachus brunneus
CGAGATGGAAGTAATGACAGGCAAAAAGGACAAAGATCGGTACATGAGGAAAATGCAGATGAGTGGGCAGATATAGTAGAGAAATGGAAAAAGGAGGTAGGGGAATTGATTAGAAGGGAGATAGGTGAGCAAATAAAACAAGGAAATAAAGAAATTACAAGAGGAAATAGCAGCATAAAGAAAGTATTTTGAGAACAGGTGGAATACCTGGATGGTACAAGTAAAAGATAAACAAAAGGCTATAAACAAGAGGCTTTAAACAACAGATTTGATAGGATGGAGTACTGGGGAGAAGAATAAATCATGGGGAAAGAGAAGCAGATGTAGTGGTAATACAGAAGGATGCTGGTATGGGGCGTTGGATGTAACGCAAAGTTCAGGGAAATTTAGTAAAAAGGAAAAAATTATCTTTTACCAACACCTACTAATGCAGGTCTTATTATCCTTTCGTGCAATCACTTTCCTATTTTTTATACAACTACAATTGTTTCAGCTTTTTTACCTCCAACCTCCTGAAATTATTTTATATCGATAACTGTTGTGCATATTGATAATTAATGACAGCATGTTTTACTTACAAAATAGATCTTACTTGTTGAAAGTGCTTCATGTTGATTAGGATCAAGTTTTTCTTCTATTGAACTTACTTAAATTAAGCCATGCTTCTTAAACACCTAAAATATTACACAGAAACTTTCATATGATAATACTCAATTTATTCTGTTTATATTTTTTATATAAAAAAGAATTAAATTATCTTACTTTATATAATTGTGCTTCTGTGTAAGATGTAACGTGCGATGTATGTGCATTCGTCCAAATTACTTTTCAACCAATCCGGTCTTTACAGCCTCTAGTTTATCTTCTACTTCTAGGTACCATCCAGGTATTCCACCTCTTCTCAAAATCTGAAATGTTAAGAAAATTGGATGCCACATTAATTTTACGGCTGTCTATTGATTTTGAAGAGAAAATGGATACTTTTCCGAGTATTTAACAAATATAAAGCTTAAGCGATTAAAAGTGTAGTTGTAAAAGTGTACATTTTACCTTTAAATACATGCACTTCTTTTAGAAATGTTTGTTACCTAATTCTCGTCCGTTAAGTCTGCATCGTCTGCGTCTGCCCTGTCCTTCCAAAAATTACGTGCAATATTCTCTTGTGCGGCTGGCCTACGTGAACCCCGTTTTTTACTCCTTACTCTCTCCTTCGCAGCTCGCAGAGCTTCTATCACGTTTCTTTGAAACTCTTGTCGAGACGGTTTCGTGAAGTACGGATTTTTACATACAGCATCTGAAAAGTAATGCAACATGTATTACTCAGTACTTTATATGTGCATGCAAAGGAAAATTTAAGAAATAGTACCAAAAATGGCCATCACAAGTCGTGTATCGTATAATGGCTTGTGTCCTTTGTGGCCCCACCACGTATAAGAAAGAGTCATCGAATCGATGATGCTTTCTTTCAAACATAACGTGATTGCTTCTTTCACGTTGAAACCACCAATGTTACATAAATATTGCACCTAGAGCAACAAATTTGCATAAAAAAATAAAAAAACAATATATAATGAAAATAAATTTCGCAATGAGTGACAGTGTAATGATTTTGTAACAGTCACACCCGTTTGTAATAAGTTTAATAATACGAATTAATATTCATGGTAAGCAATATATTGTTATTCGAAATTTCATTTACATTACTTATTGCAGGAACTGTAAGATTAAAGAAAAGTGTAGGAATGTTAACAAAATCGTTTTGTTTACCGCGATAGTTTCAAGAATATTTTTTTATTCGCAGGCGTTTAGACAATTGTAACATTGAAATGTTCAAACTTTTGTGGTTAACAATACCATTTTATTTACAACACCTATGAAGTTTGATTTTATTTCAAACTTGTTGCAATAGATAATATACATGAAATTGTGTGTAACATATTGCTTACCATGAATACGGACTCGTATCGTCAAAGTTATTACGACAAACGGATGCAACTGTTACAAAATAATACATTGTCACTAATTGCGATCTTTAATTTTTAAAAAATAATAGTTCATTCATTGCGTGCGTGCTTGTGAATGTATGTAATAAACTTCCATTACTTAAAATGTTTCAGTAAAAGTTATTGCATTAGTCAATGGAGATATTTACTTTAATTAATATGAGACAGATGTAATAACGATACTTTTGTTTTTTACTTACAACGTTGGAGTATTCGTTTTCGTCTAATTCTTCAAATGCATCCATCTGGACGATTGATGTAATCGGCAAACAGCTCGGTTTTCTTACTGCCGAATGATTATGTTGTACACATTTGGCTATATTTTGTACCAATGACAAAATTCTTCTGCAAAAGAAAAAATAAATATTCAATGAAAATGTTACACAATCAGTATGTGCATTATAAATAGAATACGTATACTCAAAGTTTACATATTTGTAAATAGAGTTAACTTTTTTATATATGTATGTATATATATATATATATATATATATATATATATATATATATATATATATA
>NW_022639720.1:108337-108483 GCF_010583005.1 Odontomachus brunneus
GTAAATATGTATGTGGCAATGAGTCCATGTGTTGTTGTGAAGGCATGTTTGATTGTGAGTGTGTACGTGACTGTGATCGCATCAGTAGCTGTGATGGCATCAGTGGCTGTGACTGCGTGTGCGGCTGTGAGAGAGTGTGTGGCTGT
>NW_022639720.1:108493-109046 GCF_010583005.1 Odontomachus brunneus
TTGTTAACAGCTGTTGAGAGTCGTCTTGCCTCTCTGTCCCGCGTCTAGCAGCATGCTGTAAACAAAGATCGCCAGCGGCAGCCGAAATCGGAACGATAACACGTTCTTGTATACGAGAGTTAAAGTACCGTTTCACGTACCATTTAAACGGCGACTTTCCTTGATGCTGATGACGTTTCTCCTTTCTTCTGGTTCCCTCGGTGTCCTGTGGTCCCAGCCCTTCGGCGTCGGCGAGGAGAGTTGGGGGCACATTATCGTGGGGCGCGATGACCATCCCACTTGCGGAACCGCATACGCTTCGCTAATTAACCCCCCTCTACGCTCGACCGGTATGATCGCGGAAAACTGTTGCTTTGAGTCGCCAAAAATTATTCGGGAACCGCTATGCACCCTCTTCCCCTTTTTCCGATATACGCGAAATCACACGAACGGTGCTCGTTTACCCTTGTGACGGGCGCCCTACGGCTGCCACGTCACAGTACAAGAACATATCAAACATATGGAAGTACATAATTTATACTATGGATGTACTGTACAATAGTACAATTTTAAT
>NW_022639720.1:109056-109763 GCF_010583005.1 Odontomachus brunneus
CCCCTTTTTCCGATATACGCGAAATCACACGAACGGTGCTCGTTTACCCTTGTGACGGGCGCCCTACGGCTGCCACGTCACAGTACAAGAACATATCAAACATATGGAAGTACATAATTTATACTATGGATGTACTGTACAATAGTACAATTTTAATAAATATATTATTATTGAAAAGTCACTTCACACACTGTACCAACTGTTTTATTCTCAATGTTTACGTATTTCTCACTATATAATGCACATAACTTTGCATAAAATCATTTAAATTATTTCTGAGAACGTTTCATAATTTTGAGACGAAGGTAAAAAAGTAATTACATGCATAATATTGGTGTAACTGAATGTAGCGATTACAGGAATTAGCAAAATATATAATGTAATACTATATTGATTCATACTTACGTATTTAGTGAGTCTTCCGTGTGGGTAAACAAATATTCCTTTATTGCGCCTTATTATTGTTAATAAAGATCGCATTGAAACGAAACGAAAGCGATGAAATAATGGCCGCCGTACAAATCTTTTGCTGTGGACGAGGGTGCATTCCAGAAATTGAACAAGCGGAACGGAACAGCAATAGAGCAGAGATAGAGCCAATCAGAATGATTAAAAATAATTGAGAATTATTTTGATTGACAGAGAAGTAACTTGCTCCAGTTCCATTTCATAGAAGAAGGAGAAGAGAAATAAGTACGCATGCGCAG
>NW_022639720.1:109773-109943 GCF_010583005.1 Odontomachus brunneus
ACTCTTGCGAGTCTACATGTTCTCGTAAATATGTATGTGGCAATGAGTCCATGTGTTGTTGTGAAGGCATGTTTGATTGTGAGTGTGTACGTGACTGTGATCGCATCAGTAGCTGTGATGGCATCAGTGGCTGTGACTGCGTGTGCGGCTGTGAGAGAGTGTGTGGCTGT
>NW_022639720.1:117134-117752 GCF_010583005.1 Odontomachus brunneus
TTATTCTCAATGTTTACGTATTTCTCACTATATAATGCACATAACTTTGCATAAAATCATTTAAATTATTTCTGAGAACGTTTCATAATTTTGAGACGAAGGTAAAAAAGTAATTACATGCATAATATTGGTGTAACTGAATGTAGCGATTACAGGAATTAGCAAAATATATAATGTAATACTATATTGATTCATACTTACGTATTTAGTGAGTCTTCCGTGTGGGTAAACAAATATTCCTTTATTGCGCCTTATTATTGTTAATAAAGATCGCATTGAAACGAAACGAAAGCGATGAAATAATGGCCGCCGTACAAATCTTTTGCTGTGGACGAGGGTGCATTCCAGAAATTGAACAAGCGGAACGGAACAGCAATAGAGCAGAGATAGAGCCAATCAGAATGATTAAAAATAATTGAGAATTATTTTGATTGACAGAGAAGTAACTTGCTCCAGTTCCATTTCATAGAAGAAGGAGAAGAGAAATAAGTACGCATGCGCAGGAACTTGAGCGCTCAGTGCAGTGATTGAAGTATATATTAATTATAAAATAATTTAAGTTCTTTTTCAACACAAATATATAATATTATATATGTAATATTTGACAAAAAATATTGT
>NW_022639720.1:117762-117983 GCF_010583005.1 Odontomachus brunneus
AAGTGCGTTTGTGGCTGCATGTGTGACTGTGAGTGCATTTGTGGGTATGATATAACGGAATTGTGGATATCACACTTTTTGTCTTCTAAAATTCTTCTTATTTCCTCTGCATCATCTTCGATGTCAACTTGGGCTCTTTGTACAACTTTTTTCTGCGGAGCTTCATCTGAACTTGTAGTTTGGTACCGCTGTGGTTTGGCAACATAACGTTTTGGCCGATC
>NW_022639720.1:117993-118280 GCF_010583005.1 Odontomachus brunneus
CCTCGTTATGTGCTCATTTCCATGACCTATTTATGTTTTCACAAAACGACGCATTGGTCAACATTATATCATTATGACTTCTTCCAGAGACTTTTTTCTGAACTCGTTCTCTCAAATGTGAGTTCTTTAAGAGCTGTTTTTGTTAATATTTTGCTTACTGGGTAGGGACATTTTTCAAAAAATTTTGATTTATTCTCCAGCAACCCTTATAGAAATATCATTCTAAGAATCATTGATAATTACTTATTATCCAGTATTTTTAATATTGAAAATAAGTAATTTTCAAT
>NW_022639720.1:118290-118540 GCF_010583005.1 Odontomachus brunneus
CCCGACACGGTCTCTCGCTGGTTTCGATACGCTCTCACGATATATTCTCCTAGTGGGAGATCTCCTCGCGTTCCGCGCGACCACTCTGCATGCGGTAGGTTTCGAGCGACAATTTCGTGAAAATGACGACAAACAACAAACAAATGGGAGGTCTTACAATGAGTCGGACTCCTCCTCGCCGGTCCTCCGGGTCGATCGCTTCGCCTGTCGCTCGTCGTCGCCGTTGCCCTCCTGTCGCTCCGCGAGGTCT
>NW_022639720.1:118550-118700 GCF_010583005.1 Odontomachus brunneus
AAAGCTAATACTTTTAAATGTTGTTATTTTATTTGTTTCAGATTATTACACGTGCTGTAATGTTGTTTGCCAGTTACAGACGTCTATGAACACCACGCATAAAAAATCAGACGAAATTTCAATTTTTCTTTTAATAAAAGAATAATTTTC
>NW_022639720.1:118710-118881 GCF_010583005.1 Odontomachus brunneus
GAATTCCGGCAAAAATCGAGATTAGCGGTAAACGATAATAGAGTGTGTTTTCTTCCGAATCGCTCGTAGACAAGTCTGTCTAACCCGCCTTGTTCTCGCTTTTTCTCTCCTCGGCGAGCCTCTCTCTCTCTCTCTCTCTCTCTCTCTCTCTCTCTCTCTCTCTCTCTCTCT
>NW_022639720.1:118891-121796 GCF_010583005.1 Odontomachus brunneus
TTATCCATTTTTTAAATAAATTTCGTAAAAACTTATTTTCCGACTACATTAACCAAAATCTCTGCGTAATCTTCGTATCATTAAGCGTCGTCTACAATGAGCATTTAAGCCATAACATTTAAACTTTAACCCTAAGTCGTAAGAAATTGGCCAATCACACTCGATTATTTTTCTTATAATTGAAATCGCGACATCTATAGGATATCCATGAGATGTATTTTGGATATTTATTCTATACGAGTATCCCATTTAATAGCGTATATTTGGCACTTCATAACATTAAATAGCCTACGAAACGACAGGATCTGCGCGCAATCTGCCGCCAATCTGCTGTCAGAGTCTGTCTGCAGACTCTGCGCGCAATCTGCCGCCAATCTGCTGTCAGAGTCTGTCTGCAGACTCTGCGCGCAATCTGCCGCCAATCTGCTGTCAGAGTCTGTCTGCAGACTCTGCGCGCAATCTGCCGCCAATCTGCCGTCAGAGTCTATCTGCAGGCTCTGCGCGCAATCTGCCGTCAGTCTGTCGTCAGAGTCTGTCGACAGACTCTGACGACAGACTGACGGCAGATTGCGCGCAGAGCCTGCAGATAGACTCTGACGGCAGATTGGCGGCAGATTGCGCGCAGATCCTGTCGTTTCGTAGGCTATTTAATGTTATGAAGTGCCAAATATTCGTTATTAAATGGGATACTCGTATAGAATAAATATCCAAAATACATCTCATGGATATCCATGAGATGTATTTTGGATATTTATTCTATACGAGTATCCCATTTAATAACGAATATTTGGCACTTCATAACATTAAATAGCCTACGAAACGACAGGATCTGCGCGCAATCTGCCGCCAATCTGCTGTCAGAGTCTGTCTGCAGACTCTGCGCGCAATCTGCCGCCAATCTGCCGTCAGAGTCTATCTGCAGGCTCTGCGCGCAATCTGCCGTCAGTCTGTCGTCAGAGTCTGTCGACAGGCTCTGCGCGCAGTCTGCCACCAATCTGCCGTTAGAGACTGATAAAACAGATTCTGTGTGCAGTCTGTAGTCATTCTGCCAACAGACACTGTTGACAGACTCTGCGCAAAATCTGCTCACGCAGGTTTGGCTATCTGGGGAGTAAATAGGAAGAGGATCGAAAAGATTTTCTTGAGCTATGATTGTCATTTTCTTATTACATTTTGATATTTCATATGCATAAAGATGAGAATTATATCCTATGGTTTCATATATATAACATAAAAAGAATGAATGATTTTTGTAAATAATTATTTGTACAATTTTTCCAAATAAAGGACCTGTAATATCATTGAAATCTATTATCAAAACAAACTTTATCTGGTAGTGTGTAGCTTTATATTTCACCCATTTACAGATAAAGCACATATTATCTTCCAATTCTGGTAATGTATTTTTCAATAATTCGTAATTATTATTAGAGGTAATATTGACAGTTTCTCCTGGACCGACTTTCATTTGAGGTAATATACTGTTACACGCTTTTAGTCTAAAACAATATCGTAATTGATGTTTTATAGCTACTGATTTGGTAATATTTCTCCGAGACATATTAGTATAACAAAATGTTTTTAGAGATCTATGTTTGGTTGAAAATCTCATGGATGAGTAATGAATACATGGTCCTGACATTTCATATTGACGCATAATGAAGTAAGTGATGAAATTTTGGTTTCAAGTTATCTCCTTTTAATTCTATGTATAATTTATTATGTTCGGATATCAAACAACTTATCAATAATAAATCATCTTTTGCTAAAGTTTTGGATGATGTCTAGAATTCTTCTCCACAAGATGTATAAATACCAAAGGTTATTATCTTCTGGAATCATATCTGCTATAAGAAGTCCAAGAAACTTGACGAAACACAACATTTCAGAAGCAGTCATGTTTAATTTATTTTTTTTTAATTATCCTTAGATATTTGTGGAGGTCTGTTTGATGAATCAATAGGTCCAAAATCAAACATGGCTAAGCGAAAATTCAATATATCCAGAGAAAAAGATAGTACGTTATTTTGAAAATGATTAAGAATGAACAGAATATCATAATGACACACTCCTTCTAATACATCGTACATCATATCTACAGCAAAATTAGATGTAATGTGAAACGAATTTATTTTGTTAAAAACACATGGTTCTTTTATCCCATAGATAGGAAAGTTATCCATCATTATATCTCTTTCATAATCATCTTTCGATCGCAAAAGTGCTATATTCTGTTCGCAACTAATTTCTGTTTCGCGTTTTGTACATTTGCAAAATCTACAGGGATAATTGCAATTAAAAGATTTTGAAAATCCAGAAATACCATGTAAACCGATATTATCACCTAAAAGGAGAGCCAGACTAAAAAATATTTTTTTACATCCTTGTGAAGTATTTATTATTATCCCCTCACTTTCTAAAAATTGTAATTCTTTTATCAAAGGCATAAATACGCGTTCATTGCCAAACCATTTTCTATCTTCGCTATGAAATAATAAAGTCAAGAAGAAATTGTTTAATATAGATTGACATTCGGGTGGGAGACAAGGAACCGCACAGTATACAGCACCTAATTTTTCACAATGAGGACCCAAAGGATTATTTGGTTCAAAATCATCGTAATAGATAAAAAGAGGCAAAATAATATCATCTTTTCCATAATAAGTAATTTTACGTTTCTAAAATGGGCTTTGGATAAAGTTAGATATGCCCCATACAGCACAGAAGCTTGCAGCAACATTGCTACAGCGTTGCAAGATTACATATTGTAGTGCAATGTTGCAGAGATATTGCAGTATTATTAATTTGCAATATTACTTTAGCAATATTTTAGAAATATCCCTTATAGAAATATCATACTAAGAATCATTGATAATTACTTATTATCCAGTATTTTTAATACTGA
>NW_022639720.1:121806-126478 GCF_010583005.1 Odontomachus brunneus
GCATTCTGAATCATTTTCTAATGACTTCATGTATGAAATAATATTCTCGAATACATCAAGTAATTCTAAAAATCTTTTCAATATTGTTCTTAATGCGATGAATTGACCATAAACTGGAACATGTTTCGCTTGAACTATAGATTGAATTTTTTTACCTTCTAATCTATGATCTATCATATAATCTTCAGGTGGAATATATTCTCCACAATTTTCGTAATGTTTGAATATCTTATGTTTAGTTGATAAGTGTTTAAAGCAATTTCTTGTAATGTTTAACATAACATCTATATCATTTATAATATTTGTAACATTAACATCCGCAAATTGTAACATAATTTTAATTTTTTTGATAGTAACTGTAAACATCCTTCAATAATATGATGCTTAATATCATTGGCGAAAGTCTGTACATAAGAACGTGGAACATAAGAATTATTATAAAGCTTAGCAATAAGTGTTTCAACCTCATTATAAACTTATATGCTTGAACATTATATGTTACATTATATTACTTGCGACGGTACTCGCGAGCGGAACTTATCGCGAGCGACGGCAAACAGTCGCCTGTTCGCCTCGTCGTCAAATTACCGTCGGCTCCCGAACACGCCACAAAGATTCTCGCGAGAGTTGGGCGCCAGGTACGGAAAGGCCGCACCACCTCAATAAGCGCGATAATAAGTGAATATCACAAAAGAGGCGCGTCCCGGAACCGTCGGGACCGGTAGCTCTTAGTAAATTAGAGTCGGAGACGGGATGGGTTAGGAGGCGAAATCACTAGACTCGGTGACGGTAACAACAAGAAGTTTATTCGGGGACTCTCTCTCGTCCCGATCGTTAATACACGCGAGAGAATATAGTTCGCGAGACGATGCTTTGCGCGAAACGGTACAATAAGCCCGAGGACACTCTCCTCGGGCGAGCCCTCTTTACCCGCGCGACCACTCCGCGGACGAGACACGACGATACGAGACGCGGTACAATTTCAATCGGAGCAGATGGTTGGTCTTACACTTTCGGCGACAGCCCTTGCGTCGGCGACGGCGTCAGCGGTGACGGCAGCGGTAGCGGTCCTCTCTCGCTCTCCTTCCGCTCTCTTCCCGGTCTCTCTCTCTCTCCGTCCTCTCTTTCGCTCTCTCTCCCCGTCCTCTCGCACTCCGCTCACTCTCTCTCGCTCCGCTCGTTCCTGCTCTCCCGTCGCTCTCTTTCTCTCTCTCCCTCTCTCTCCCCGCACTCTCTCCCTTCACTCTCTCTTCGCTCTCTTTCTCCTCTCTCTCTTTCACGCGCGATACTGTGAAGCTATATCGGCTGTTCACGGCGGTAGTCGCGGTAAGGCTGGCAGCTGATCGGCTCTGGGAGGATCACGTATCCTCGTGGATCCTCCCTCGTCGCTACCCCCCTTGTCCTGGGGTCGTCGATCGTCGAGAGTCGGCAATTTTCGATAGTCTTGTCTCGAGACACTTTCCGTCTCGAGACATTGTTGACATCGGGAGCTTGCTTGGTTGTCTCTCCCGGCTCTCCCGTTTTTTCCTGCCGGGTTTCTCGTGACGGCTGCTTCGCTGAAAGTAAATACAGCTGATCTGTCTAAACGCGATACTGTATTGTAACTACGATACTTTCTCAGCAAGAGAATATTTTCTATTGCTGAGCGCTAGATAATTCGCGATAATAATTTTTCGTCGCCAAGGTACGAGAGTGCGATTCACCTGATGGAGGGCTCCGCTCGTTGTCGTCCTCTGCATCCTCGTCCCTCGATGTCCTCCGCTCCTCGTCCTGGTGGCCGGCAAGGGGCGTCGAGGGGCACAAAATTCGGGACGCGCTGACCTTCGCATCTGCTCCGCTCGCAAAAATCGCTTCTTCGCTTTGTTCTAAATTTTTCACAACAAACAATCCGACGGAACGCGACACTCGGCAAGGTCTCGAAAACCGTTAGCGACACGGCACGCGATAAACATTCTTTCCAATAATCGACACGGGATTCTTGAGACGGGCGCCTCCACGGCTGCCACGTCACATACTATACTATACTATAACATTATATGTTTGAAAAGTATGAAAAGAAATATCATCATCAACAGTAACGCACATGTTTTCATTATGTTCAGAGACATCTACATTTTCATTTTGTGGTATTCTTAAACTATCTGAAGTCTTCTGATATATATTAGGTTGAATTGTATGCTTTTTCATCAAATGTTTCTTTAATGTTGCCATTGGCTAAAAGTATGACTACAATTTTGTTCGCAACATTGATAACTGTTATGTATTTGTGTTTTATGTGCGATTCTAAAATGCAATCCTAGAGAATCAATAGAAGATAGATTTATCTTGCATTGAGCACAACGAGGCATTTTTTAATAATCAAACAAAAACCTCATAATAAAAGAAAAGTAAATAATCGTAAACATCAATGATTTGCCAGCTGTTTATAAGTTATTTTACTCACAAATATTAGTAACTTTAAAATAAAAACAATAACTTTAAATTATAAGAACTTTAAATCATATCTTATATTTTAGAATGCACGATACTTCTTAACTAAGATAGTTACAGTACTTTCTTCTTTGTCCCACGGGGTTTCGATGTTATATACTTGTTGGAGGAACAACCAAATTTGTTCCGATTCTACTGGATATATCGTATACAGTGCATGAAAAGCTTCAAATGTAATTGCTTTTAAGGGAGTTTCAATTTCATAAAAAGTATCGTCGATAACAATAAAAATTTGATGAATATCTTCCAACGTCGGTCCAACGACAATTACTTGAGGTTGCAATGTTAGGCCAAAGCTTTTCAATTTTTGTCTCCTTATTTCCAAAGCTAGTTCAATATTTCCTGGAATCTACGCATTATTGTTAAATAGTATTTTAATTTTTATGTATGTATGCGGAGAAAAGATTTTTAAGGTTTTGTTGAGGTTTTTTGAAAAAAAAGCCTGTAACTTTTTTTAACCCACCATGTATGTTTTCTAATCATAAAGAACGTGGATGTAACTACCATTATAGTTTGCTCTCCGTGTAATAATTGAAATACAATAAAAAATTTACCATTTTAATTATGTGCAAGTACACACTTTTACATGTAGAATAAACTTTTCGACAATTTCCTGACGTGACGGCCTCCACTGACCAATTCCTTTCTGTTTTATGACAGTATTTACAGGAAATAATCTGCTTAATAACATCAAAACTGGGACTGCATTTTTATTTGTTTAAACATAAATATATAAATTTTTATCATAAAAATATTTTGTGATTCTTAATTTAATCACTTGAAAAGTTATTAGACATTGTCTCTTATATAATAGATAGTCTTACCTATTACCAAGTGTTCTTGAGATACAGTATAATCGTTTTGTAATTTCTTTATAATAAAATTAAATAGTTTCGGCCATTCACCATAAAACTTCATAACCGATGTGGAATACAAGTTTTCGAAATCTATAATAAACTAAAATAATGACTTGTTGATAAATAAATAAAAAGAATAGCAAAATAAATACTACATATTTTATAAAAATTAATACTATAATTAAATCCGTAAAATTATATACCAATGAATATTCTAATAATGTTGTTAAGGCAGAATACCCTTATAGAAATATCATACTAAGAATCATTGATAATTACTTATTTTCAGTATTAAAAATACTGGATAATAAGTAATTATCAATGATTCTTAGTATGATATTTCTATAAAGATATTGTGTCATATAATTGTGAATATGTTGTTTCCTTTGTTCCTCTTTCTTGTAACTTTAATTGCTCAATTCTAGCTTTTGAAATCACTTGCAAAGAATGAAGTACTCTTTTTTTTTTTTTTGGTGAGGTAGGGGAAATGCATTACACACACCCCCCGGGGGTTGACGACTTCCCGGGAGGTAGTGTGGGACTCTCCCTTCCCGGAGCTAGTTGCCAGGGGGGGGCCTACCCACTAAACCCCCTGCCGGGTCCCTTCCTCGGCAGCCGTAACGAGGGCGCCACGGGAAGCTTTTCGCATCCTTCCGAGGCGCCCCCAGCCGCCAGAGGCTCTCGCCGTCCGTTCTCGGGCTGAAGGGTAGGTGCCGCCATACTTGACGACACCAACGACCCCCCCAACCGCTCAATGAAGATGCGGAAGGGGGGTATACTCCCTCCGGCCGTTTCCGTCGCATAGCCGCGCGGCGCGGGACCCCACGTCGCGCGGCCAATTCCCTCTTGGGGAGGGGCGGGGCCAGTTCGCCACCCGGTCACCCGCCCCTTATGCCATTGGTCCCGGCCGACTTACAGGGGGGAGAAGCAGTCTTGTGTCGACCCCCTCCCCCCCCTGCGGTCAGGACCCTCCTATCCCGGGACAGGGAGGAAGCGGCAGCGAGTGCGCCCGCAATGCTCTCTCTCCTCGAAGGAAGGGCGCGCACCGCCGCCACCCCGCCGCCCTCTCCCGTCAGCCGCCGCCGAGTCTTGGTGGCGCCTGTCGCGGACGGAGGGACTGGAGCCGCCGCCTACGGGCTTCCAGTGCCCTGGCGGCGGCGGCCTCCCTCCTCTGGCGTCTCTCTTCGCGCCGCCTCCTCCGCTTAGGAGTCGGCCCGACGGGCGCAGCCGGCGCGGTTCCAGGGGAGGGTGGAATAACCCTTCCCGCCACGCCGGCTTGTGCCCTCTTTCCCGATGCCGGCACACCCCGTTGGTGTGCCGGCCGA
>NW_022639720.1:126529-127545 GCF_010583005.1 Odontomachus brunneus
TTCCCCCCGTCTGGCCCTCTCCTGCTCCTTCTTCGGCGACATAACTTCTTCGCAGAAGGAGGTAACAGCTGACCAGGCCTCTCGCCCCCCTAGCATGGCCTTGATAAGGGCCGGGGGCGAGAGGTCCACTCCCACCACGCTTGCGAGGACACGGCGCTGTCCCTCCCACGCCGGGCATTCGCCCAGCGTATGTTGCGCCGTGTCCTCAGCCGCAATGGTGGCAGCAGCTGGTGCACTCCTTCCGGACGACCCTATGCAGGTACTCACCGAAGCAGCCATGGCCGGTGAGCACCTGGGTCGTCCGGAACGTGAGATCTCCGTGTGCCCTGCCTACCCACTCCTGTAGGCAGGGCAAGATGGCATCGGCGACCCTCTTCCCGAAACGGCCCGTCGCCTCCTCCAGCTGCATCTTCCAGCGGAGGAGGAGGCGTTGTCGGGCCTGCTCCCTAGCGAGGGCTATGGCCCTGGCAAGTTCCGTCCCGTTGTTGTTCCCCCGGCGGAGCTCCCCAGTACGCCGATAATTTTCGGCGTACATCATAGCAAGTAGCTCCACCGGGGGGATTCCTGCCAGGGCCGTGGCGGCCGCGTGCGACGTGCTCCTATAGGCCCGGGCAAGGCGAGTGGCCATAAACCTCTAGGCTCGGCGGACCATTTGTTGGATCCGCCGGGACCCGGCCATCTCCCCGCCCAGATCGGCGCCACGTATAGGGCCACCGAATGGACCACGTTCGCGAACAGCCGCCTAGCCCGCCTTTTCGGGCCGTCGATGTTGGGCAGGAGGGCACCCAGCGCACCCGCCATCCTGCCCAGCTTGGGGGTTAACACCTCAAAATGTTTCTCAAACCCCAAAGCGCCATCCAGGACGAGCCCGAGGTACTTCATCTCGGTACCCACCCTCACGGAGACCCCGCCGATCCGGAGTTTTAATCGAGGTGGTCTCCCCCTACTCCCGTCATGGAAGAACAGAGCTTCCGTTTTCGGGGGAGACACCTCGAGACCCATGCTCCGGATGGAGT